>NW_020194485.1:0-61348 GCF_003019875.1 Amorphotheca resinae ATCC 22711
CCTAACCCTAACCCTAACCCTAACCCTAACCCTAACCCTAACCCTAACCCTAACCCTAACCCTAACCCTAACCCTAACCCTAACCCTAACCCTAACCCTAACCCTAACCCTGACCCTAAGAGGCCCTTTAACCTAGTAAAGCTAGAACGTACTATACATATATATAAAAGTAATCTAGTAGTATATATATCTCTTTATAAAATCTTAAGTAGTTCTACTTTAGGCCTTTAGTTATATAAGTATATTCTAGTTTAATACTATAAACAAGATACGTCTTAAGAGAGGTACCTTAAGAGCGTTAGTATAAAGTATAGTACTTAAAGAGTATTTAGATCTTATCTACTACGTTCTAGTAACAGGTCTTAAGAAGGGCGTATCTTAGAAGGTAAAGGTAGTACTATTAATAGTACTAATAATAAACCTCTTAACCCTAAGGCTAGTTCTAAGGGTATATAGCTATAAAGCCTAGCCTACCTTTTAAGACTCTAGAGTTTCTATTAGTTCTTTAAGGTAGTAGTAAGAGTACTATACTAGCTTCTAGTTTTTATATCTTAGATTATATAGAGTTAATAAGTACTAGCCTACTAAAGGTTATACTAGTAGAGCTTAGTTAAGGTGGTAGTATATTAATAGTACACTACTTATACTTACTAGATAGCCTTAAAGACTTTACTATTTTACTAAGGCTTAGTACGCCTTTAGTTAACCTTCTTTCTTAGAGTAGATATATCTATAATATATATAAGCTAAAAAGTAAGTAAGTTAACTACTTTATTAACCTTATAAGGTATGTCTAGTAGCTCTAAAGAGAGGTAGAGCCTCCCGGCCTTAATCGTTACTAGTTCTTAGTCTATTAGAGTCTAGCTTTATCTTAGTGCCTCTATAGCTTTCTCTTAGTAATCTCTTACTTAAGTAATAACCTTAATTAGCTAGGTATAGTAGTTAGATCTCTTATACCTTAGGTTACCTTAATAAGTATACTAGAGCGTTACTATAACCTATATATAGTCGATTATTAAGTCTTATTTATTATGTTACTATTATATTAGCTCTTTCTAGAGTATATATAGTAAGAGCTACTACTTATAGGCTAGATAGAAAAGGGTCTTTAATTTAAGAGTAGTCTTACTAGCTTTATCTTAAAGTAAGTAATAAAGGTTTATATTACTTATAATAATCTATAGCCTCTTTAAGTCCTTCTTAGTAAGCCGCTAGAAAGGGCTAGCCTAGCCTAAGGAGTTAAGAATTAGTAAGTATATTAACTAGATAGTAATACTTTATAAAGTAACGTAATACTAGTTAATACTTGTCTTTACTACTTAAGTAAGAAGTAAGTACTACTTATAAACATAGATAACTACTTTACCTTTACTCTTATAGACCTACTAGTACTTTACTTATACTAGGTAGTAGACTATCTTTATCTAAGTATTATACTATAACTCTTAAATTACTATAATATTAACTTTATAACTATTATAAAGTACTATTAAGGTAAGGCTATTCTTTCTTATAGTATTCTAGTATACTATTATTAATTTTATTACTAAGAGTCTAAGATCTATAATTCTTACGTTATAAAAGGGTCGCTAGACCCTTAGTTAGTCTCTTAGCTTAATATCTTTATAATATTATAGCTCTAGACTATTATAGTATCTAGTACCTTAATAAAAAGGCGCCCTTACCTTACTAAAGTCTTTACTATAGGCTTCTTACTATTACTTGTCTATAGTCTCTTATATACTATAATCTAGTAGCTATTATTACTATCTTATAAGAACACTAGTATAACACTAAGTACCTAGCTAGTAAAGCTACTCTTAGATACCTTAAACTATCTAGGCCTTTATTAATATATAGTATATACTTACTTCTTTACCTTAAGGGCCTTAAGACACTAATAGTCTTATACTATATATAGTCTACTATAGTTAATATATCTCTTTTTATTATTAAGTTAAGGGTACTTCTCTTTACTTTAAGGGTATACTACTCTTATATAATAGCTATACTAGGCCTAGTTCTTATAAAACCGCCTAATATAGCTAAACTAGTAGTACTAGAAGTATCTTTAGATTTATAGGTTAGCTAAATATAGCTTATAGTTAAAGATCTAGGCTTACTAGATTAACCCTTATTTATATAAGTATATTACTACGTTAGTACTTTAAAAGTATAGTACTACTATTATAAACTTTACTATAAGGGCCTTAATAAGTTTAACTTTAACTTTTATAATATATAGTATATAGGCTTAGATCTTTACTAATAACGCTCTTAGCTCTACTTATATAATCTAGTCTACTAGTAGGCCTTTTATAATTATTATAAACTTACTTTTATAAAGCTAGGCTATAAGCCTAAACACCTTTTATACTTAGCCTTAATCTTAGATTACGTTCTTTAGTATAGCCTTTTTAAACATAAGGATAGTATTACTACTAAGTAGCTAGTAGGTCGCTACTACTTTAGCGTTCTTAATTACTATATTAGCTACTATTACTACTTTAATAACGCTATAACGTACTAGGTCTTTTGTTTACTTGTTTACCTTAATCCTTAGCTCTTTAACTTATCTCTCTAGTATAACTTATACTCTTATTAAGTACTAGCCTACTACTAACGCGTAAGTAGCCTAAGAGGCTACTATTACTACTAGCCTTTAGAAGGCCTCTTTTAATATCGTTCTTAATTATCTAATCGTTACTAAGTTATTATTAGAAAAAGACTTAAGAGTATATAAGAAAGTTATTATATTTATAGTTCTTATCTTTACTACTATTATTATTATAGTAATAAGGTTACGTAAGAGATATAACGCCTCTTTTTCTTTACTTAGTATTACGTAAGCTTTGATTCTTTATATAATTTTCTTTATCTTATTGTCTTTATTACCTTTACTACTCTTTAGCTCTTTACTATAGCTCTTAGTTAAGGTATAAAAGTACTAGCTCTTACTTATAAGTAAGTAGTACTAGCTTTGTTTAAGTCTAGTACACTTACTATCTGTTACTATAGGCTTACCTATAGTCTACTAGTACTCTAGAGAGTATCTAAAGGTACTAATTTTGATTTTATTATTTGTTTTTAAGTTTTTAAGGTAGTAGAGGTAATTTTCCTTTTTTAAGAATAATAACAAACTTATTTTAATAATATAATACTTAAGTAAATACTAACTTATTTTATAAAAAGAATACTTTAAGAAAAAAAGGTTTATATAAGATAAAAAGGTAAGAGAAAACTCTACTACTATTAAGGTAGAGTAATAATAGTCTAGTTAGTTACATACTTAGTACTAACCCTTTACTAGGTTCTAACCTATAACAAGTTCTTATAATAGATCTAAATTTATATTATTATACTTAATAGACTATAAAAGACTTATTACTAAGTTAAATAAACAACTTACTACTTCTTATTATTATTACTATAGACTAAGAATAAAAGGTTTAAGAGGTCTTAGTATTTAAACTTATCTAAAAGTACTTCTTTTATTAAGTCTAGTAAATAAGCTATAATAAGGATTTAGAATAGTACTTAGTATCTAACTTTAAATACTCTTTGTATAAACTTAAAAAGTACTACTTATAATACTAGGATTAACCTAGGCTACTAAAGAGCTTAGAACGTTAGCTTAAGACTTATAAAGATAAGTAAGATAAGTATAAAGAACTAGATAATAATAAAGTAATATTAATATACTTAAGGATAAGCTTTTTTAAAAAGAAAAAGTAATATAATAAAGCTAGTACTAGCTTACTACTATTATAATCTATTACGTAATACTCTAGATATTACGTACTAATAAATTATATAAAGAACAAGTTATATAAGCGGCTAAGTAAGAATCTGTTTATAAGGTAAGAAGTAACTTATATATAGTATAAAGTCCTCTTTTACTCTTCTTTTCTCCTTAGCTTAGAATTTAATTTAATTAGTATCTGTTATAAACGCCTACCTAGTAGGATTCTTGTAACGCCTGTTATAAAAACTAGCTACAGATTATTCTACAACTCTTGGCTAAGACTCGATCATTAAAGAACGTCTGCCTACAGGTGCTTATTACAAGCAGACTAGAGATTCTAATCCGCTACAGTTTCTGCTATATTCCTAGCGCTAAGCATCGCGACTTTATCCTACATGACATAGAAGCGGCTATTGTAGACCATGATATATGAATTTTGCCGTCGTCCTAGTTATTATACTTGAGGCAAATAAAGAAATTAAGCAACCCTGCAACAGTAACCAAATAGACCCGTCTTAATTCCTGGCCTTGACTTTAGGCTACTTTCATCATTAGGAAAGACACCCTGGTGGATCCTACGATCTAAAACCCCTCAAGAATAATAAAAGCACCGCCTCCTAGCAGCTCATCTTTGTGACCTAGTCAGCCAGCGATCGTTTAACAATTCCCTGGCCGTCTTTCGCTTCTCTGGTTCCCACTGCAACATCGACTTAATAAAGTTCAGAAATAGCTCTTTATCCTTCCCGTTAAGATTCTCCTCCGCAGCCTCAAGACTACTAGACGGCAAAAGCGGTAGGCGTTCTGGCTCATTCTCGTCTGGTTCAAGCCATTTACCATCTCCATCAAACCATTCTGCAGATCTCTTGCCCCGTTTGATGAGCTCTAGTGGTGGTGGTCCGAGAACGGAAATCAGTTCTGTAAGATGAGCACGAGTTGTGTAGCGGCCTCGTTTCGGATCTTGCCCACTAAAGAGATGCTTACCCTCAAAGATATCCCAGATCTACAGCCAAGTCAGGAAAAGGGAGTTCCATGAACCTATCTTTGCGTGGGAAAGGGCCACTTACCATGGCGCCAACATTCCAAATATCAGCGCTATAACTCCATGGGAGATGAAGCATCACTTCTGGACACCTGTAAACATCGGGGTAGGCGTCATCATCATTGAGTTTTGTCCCATATACCGCATTCCCGAAGTCGCAAAGTACTGGCTCTCCAATAGACTCTGGCATATCTAGAGTCCGGGAAACATATATTTCTCGATCCATCGCTTTCTTGCGCGGTGAGGGTTGAGCAATCTCGGCTTCCTCAGAGGCAGCAAGAATAGAGGTATCTTCAATAAGATGGAGAATGTTATCGGATTTGATGTCTAAGTCAAATAAAATCAGCAGACATTCTAGCATAAAAACCAGGAGTAAATTAACCTGTGTGGATCAACTTCCGATCTGTGTGAAGATAGTCTAGAGCCAGTAAAAGGCGTTGGAGGTTTACTCGAAGCAGATCTTCTGTAAGTCTATCTCGACCACTCCGTTCGAGGAGTGTCCTTATACTGTCCCAGAGTGGTTCGTGTACTAGGCATGGGTGTTTGCTACCGCGATTCATCAACTCAAATGAATCAAGGGCAGTGCGCACGTAGCGATAGCCAAGTCTTGATTTGTTTCCTTGGCTAATGTGCTTATAAATGGCAATTTCATCGGTATCCTGGCCATCATTTGTAAATATTTTGACGGCAACGTGACGGTGGGCACTGATTTGAACTTAGCTTCATCTTATGTTAGGGGATAATATCGCTGACTGTAAATCCCGTGCAAGCCACACCGTTGACGAGTTTCCAAACCCCAGCTTTCCAACGATTTGATATCGCGAGGAAAGAACATCCCCAATCCGCGCTGGGTAATATCGCTCAATTCCGAAGTTTTCTTCTTCAACCTTTTCTGATGGGTTGATAAGAGGGAATTTCACATTCGGGTATTGCCGTGGTGGAGAGGGTGCCCGTTTGACGGCACTTTTGGCCCACTTCAGGAGTCCAGCCATGAGTGAGATGTGCTTGACGATCTTGCGGATATTTCAGTGTACCTTAGATTTAGATTTGATGGTCTACAGGAAGGAAGTAGTCAAGGGGCCGAAGGTGGGAATGTATTGATGGAGTAAGGAATTGAAAGAGGTTGGGTACACGTGCAACAGTTGGTCCGAGCGTGCAAATACATACCTGTGTCATCCGCTCAAGGTGAGATTCGAGCGACAGCGAGGTATACGACAAGGAGGTCAAGAAGATGTCGAACAGGAGTAACGGTACCTAGATCAGTGCAGAATACAAGCGAGATAGGTACTACTGCTGACCGCCTACATTTACGGCTCAACGCATTAGGTGAGGGGAGCTCGTATAGCAAAAAGGGGGGTGGGGAGGGCTCGCATAACAATTAGGGGTGCTCGTGTATCATGACTGCCTAAGGTAGACAGAATGTAGGATCACCTACCTATCAGGTAAACGGGCCGTTCTAGTGGACCCCGCCTAATTCCAGGTGCAGTAAACAGTGATCGTTACTCTCACGCCCTGTTACAGGGATAAACTCACTTTGATCCACTTGAGTTTGCTCTGTTATCAACGCCGCCTCTCTCATGATATAATCATCCCATTGTTTAACATCTATTAAGATAAAAACGATGGTGGGTGACAGCGGCTGAAGACCACCCGCGCTGTGTCTATACCATATCAGGATAACACCTCGAGATCTTATGGTTTCAGCGGCCCTTTCTATATTGTTGGCGTTCCCTTCAGCTGGATACTTCAATGCACCCAAGATGTAGTTTGTAAACATCATCTCTAAGTGGAGACACCATCAATATGGCCAACCAGGAGTGAACGGTTCCCAGGTAAGCCAGAGGCTCATTGTCTAATGTGAGAGTTCTCGAGCACAGATTACAGGCCTGTTGATGAAGCCACAAAGGATGCAGGATTTTGATTCCTAAATACAATATTAATTGGGATTCAAGGAGCGATGGCATCCTTGAAAGGAGTCAGTCTGTCCCACGAGAAGCTGACTACATGGATTCTTGGGTTGCACTCTGCCGGATTTAAGGGGTAACTCCAACTTAACCCGTCTTAAGTCCACATACTTCGTAACGCCGGTGGCGTTGAGGTTCTGAACGCTTATATAAATCTTGTCTGATCGAGTCGGATCTTGCTTGGTTCACAAAGGCATCTCGCATATCCGAGGATAATCCAATAAAGCTCCCCTGAAACGAGCTCCTGAGATTCAAAATCACCAACATGTCTACATTTACTATGCCCCAGAGGCCGCTTGTATGGCTCATCACAGGCTGCTCTTCGGGTTTTGGTCTTACCCTTGCCCGCGCAGTCCAGTCACACGGGCACATCCTGATCGCAACTTCGCGAAACCCTTCCCGCACCCCTGACCTCGTCGCTGAGGTCGAGACCAAAGGAGGGAAGTGGCTCAAGATGGACGTGGACGACGTTAACTGCGCGCAGATTATTGAGGACCTCGAGGCGTCAGGCAATCGAGTCGACGTCCTGGTCAACAATGCAGGGTTTTCTATTCACGCCTGCGTTGAGCAATTCACGGAAGAGGAAGTACGACGCCAGATGGAGTCGCTGTATTTTGGCCCTTTCAGATTGATTAGGGCGGCGGTACCACATATGCGCAAGCAAAGATTCGGCATCGTGGTGAATATGAGCAGTGGGGCGGGTCTAGAAGGGAGGGAGAGTATGGGTGCTTATGCCCCAGCCAAGGCCGCGCTCGATGGTAAGTGTCTGTTTCCTGACCACGAAAGCTTTTTGGAGCTGAACAATAGCCAGGCATGTCCAAGGTTCTGGCAAAGGAAGTAGCCCCGTTTAACGTCCGTGTCTTGATTGTCTCGCTCGGGGGCTTTAACACCAACATGGTCAACTCCATCACCGTCGGCAAGAATCCTATGCCAGAAGACTACAAAGGATCTGTTGCTGATCAGACCATCCACTATATGGCCAGCGGGAAATTCGACCCTGACGGTGATAAGGAGAAGGCCATTAAGGCACTCTACGAGGTCGTGATGGGTGAGGGGGTCGGAGCTGGACACGAAGGCGAGAGATTCCTGCCTCTAGGCAGGGACCTGGCTGCGAGAGTCAAGCAATTGCAAGATCAGTACGCTCATAGCATGGAGGTCTTCGGAGACATCTGTAACAACGTGTACAGAGATAGGTGATGCGGAGAGCTAGCGTAGGTCTCTCTCCTATCATGGTGATGCACTCAAGAGGAGAAATAAAAAGCAGATAGGTTAAAAAGTTCATATTCCGAGCCATCAACCTACAAGTTCAGGACCTCGCTTTCAAAGGGCGTTACTAAGGTAGTTGTTTAGAGTAGGTACATAAGCAATTATGGAAGTCTTCCTTGCACATTTATCCTTGAACTGCCAGCTTAGTAATAACGACGCTCGTGAAGCCCCGGAATTAGACTATGCTATCTAGAAAGGACCCCTATGGGGGTATATCTGGGGTTACATAGCCGCTTGCCTAGCTTAGTTACCCTTTATGTACTTAGCCACATAGATATAGATAGATGATACCTCTTTCTGTGGTAGACGTACCAATTGACTTTACAGGAATCCTATAATATGAGAATGCCGCTTGCCCTTTCCGCTTCGTATCTAGGGGCGCATGCTCTTAGGGATTGGCTTTTCGAGGGTTACGCGTCGTTGCATGTTATACTCTATTATACTACTTTTATACAGATACTCTTTGCCAAACGTTATTGCCCGTTCTTGTTCTGCACAGTGCGAATTCATTCAGTATTGATCCACACGTTCTGTCGCAACCGCCGTTGCTTTGCAGAGGACATATCTCAATATCGTTTAGATCCTCTGTAGAATCATGGAGACAATAACATAATTTGACTGCAAGGTTCCCAGCAAACTAACCTTACTTGGAAACTGTGATCAAGGGCCCTTCTCTTTGTTTCTAGAGACAACCACTCAATGAGTTCTCCTTGACAGTTCCAGACGACCTTATATTGTAATGAGTGCCCTAGTCACTGAAATTGTCCCCTTCTCAAGCATTTATCAGCGTCAATTTCTGTTTGCATTGCTTCTGTTGCAAGGATGGTAAACCCTTGGATCCCTTCGGCTCTTCTCTTCCTTCCGCATCTCCACAGATGTCAAGGTACCCCGCGGCCAGTACCTTAGTATTTGTATTTATTTACTGATGTCATGTCTCCAACCCCTGGCGCAGTCTTAGTCCTCGACAGAGACAGAATTAAATGGTGGAGCCCATGCCCTGACTCCGGAAACGGCTACGAAATTTGTACACGAATCCGGTGAAGGGTCTCGGGGATGTCCCCTTACTCGGGCCAACTACCGGGACTTTTCTCCTTAAAACGTGGAATCTGCAACCCCGGAGTCACGGACATTGTAATTTCAAGTATTGGCGCTTTATGGTTGGCGGGAGCAACAACCATGCGGCCTAATTGTACAACGGCCATCGGGTAACGGCAATTATAATGCCCCTACCACAAACCTGTAGATCCATCGAGTGGACAAAGTCATAATCTGATTCATCTGCTTCCTCATTTACAGTGTTGTCAGTCACAGATATGATCACTTTCATCCTCGAAAAAGGTACGCTATACAGATCGGATTACTAGTTAAGCCTGAAAATCGCTACAATCGAAAATCAACTATTACACGCTGACACTATCCTTCTATTCTGGCCCAGGCAGGCTTCCCGTGCCAAAGAGCTCAGCTTTGATCCTGCTATCATCTACACCATAATTCTTTAGCGCGCGCCTCATATCCTCCATAAAACCATCTGGGCCACAAATATAGTATTCCGTGGTTTTGTCATCTAGGAACAGATCCTTCTGCCTCTCCACCTTGGCCAAGTCCAAACGGCCTTGGTGGTGGTAGTCCACGTTGTGGACGTCAGTTTCGGACGGCTTACTAATGAAGATGGTCTCATGAATATTGGTGTGACTCTCACAGACTTCGCGCACATGTGCGGCGAAGGCCTGAGCCGACACACTCCTCGCAGAATGTATCCATGAAATTGGTCTCGGAGACCCCTGAGCCACAAGGGAGTTGAGCATCGACAACATTGGTGTGAGACCCACGCCGCCGGAGATAAGGACCACAGGTGATGTGCTTGTCTTGTCTTCAAGATCGAGAAAGAACTCGCCCCGAGGAGCCGAAACTTGTATTATGTCTCCTTGGTTCTTCAAGCGGTGTAGAACGGTTGATACGTATCCCGGATGAGCGCGTGATTGAGGTTCGGATAAGTCAAGACCGTCTTCTCGTTTTGTACTGATGCGATAGTAGTCTGCTCGCGGCGCCTCGCTCAGCGAATACTGCCTGGCTTGCATATGCTTCAGTTCTGGTATATCAACTCTGACAGAGATATACTGTCCTGGCTTGAACAGAGGCAGTGGCTGTCCATCGACAGGTTCGAGGTAGAAAGAGGTTATGTCGTCCGCTTCCTTGACTTTCTTTTTGATGACAAAGTCGCGCCAGTCGGTCCAATCCGGTCTCATAGTGTATAGCTCCTTTTCTCGGCCAGCCATAAGATTCGCCAACTGTGTGTAGGCCGCAGTCCAAGCATCAAGCACGTCTGGGGTCAAAGCCGAACCAAGAACAGAGCCCATCGCAGCTAGGAGGTACCTGCCCACAATATCATAATGCTCCGGGCGAACAAACAGCGAGGCGTGTCTCTGGCACATAAGCTCAACTGCGGGGCCAAGCACAGCGAGATTATCAATGTTGGCAGCGTACGCGTACAAAGCAGCAGCCAACGCCCGTGGCTGATGGCCATTGTCTTGATTTGTTCGACTGAAGATGTTGTAAAGCACAGGGTTTTCTTTCAGCATAGTGCTGTAAAAGGAGGTCGTGATAGCGTTGCCATGCTCAGCGAGAACAGGGACTGTTGACTTGATGATTTGAACTTGTTCAACAGAAAGCGGCATCGTGTAGGTTTCTTCTTTCTTGTCTATGTGAGTTCTAAAAGCACGTCGTGGGAGTTGGGAAGCTTATCTCTATGTAAATGTTGCCTCCAGAATTCCGCTTGAAAAAAAACATACGATGTTCAGATAATATCAACAAGAGCATCTCCGCGCCACCTCCAAGGAAATGTTGGTCCCAAATCACTGCGACCTATCATCGTGAAAACTTTGAAAGGACAAATAGATCTCCGATCCATCTCCTAGGAGATGTTTTGATTATTGATCCCGTCGAGGCGTGGCAGTCGATGGCAGTGCGAGTTATCCAATCAAGGAGGGGTTATTACGATAGCCTCCCGTTAATTCCCGTGGGGGGGAGTCGGCTATGTGTGCACGTGAATGTAGGCCAGGGTTGTAGTCTCTCTCTGTCACGCCACCACAGCGCCTGTTACGATTAATCGTACATGCTGTCAGTGTAGGGGGGCCAGCCATGTGATCTTTTTTAGCGTAGCCGCGGGCAAGTTCTAGCCTCACTATCGCTAAGGTAAGGTAAATATAAGCGAACGCCCTAGGATAAGTAAGGGTTAGTCTTGATTAAAAATACAGCTTAAATACGTCACGCAGCTGTCGATACCCGAGAACCGAGGTATTTGGATTGACAAAACTTTGTCTTCTCAATGCAACCACTTGTCGACCGGAACTCCACGCTTAGAACAGAAACACAACCACAACCACTATCCTACTTGTCAGAAGCTTACGTTTCGTGGTTCATGGCTCCGAGTTCATTGCAAAGTCATTTCTGGAGTAGTGTCTCTGAGTGAGTTACCCGCAGGTTCCGGGACAGGTCCTCCTCAAGCAACCAGCAATTCCTCGAGTTTGTCCGTCAGCAGTCTTGCGAAAATAGGTTTTTCTTCTAATCATTTACCGCCAATCATTCCTACCCCTTCAAATAGCTCATTTGCGATGCGGATCGAACCCTCAATTCTGCCTTACAATTGGTAGCATTTCAGAAGAATCACAATAGCTTTATCCGGTCTGTATGTTCCCTGTCCTTCCTTGAAAAGCTCTCGTATCTTTGTCGTTGAACAACACGAGGTGAGTATCTGCTCTGCTTCCTGGTACCGTTCCTGACGAACAAGTACCTGCGACAAGCAGACTCTTCCGAGTAGGGTGCCGGCATGATTTTCGCGATTTCTTTCGGCAATTGGGAGAGTCTGCGTAATATGTTTCTGCTTCGTCCGTTTGATTTAGAGCAATCTTGATTTGGGCCAGGTTTGCAACGGATAGTAAAGTGTATAGCTGCTCCTTAACCGAATTTTTTTCCGATGCTCTTCGAGAACATATACCATCATGGCATGGGCAGAATTCAGAAGTTCACCCCCGACCTCCATATATGTCAGAGCGAGATTTTCATGGCACCCAGCGTACGCAAATGCATTGGATCAAGTACCCTTTTCATTCCGGTCATGGAAGAAGTACCTGGACATCACCTTGTCAAGGTTGTCCTAAGCAGTGAGCGTGTCTTCATGATCTACACCTAGTATCTCTGTCATCCTTTGGATGGCCTTTTCATGCAATTCTCGTACCTCCGTAAATCGACTTTGCTGGGTACAATTCGACCCCAACGTGTCCATTACCTTGAGCGTCTTGGGGTGATCGGGGATTCATTAGCATTTCAAGCGGATTATTTTGAGAAGACTTCCGTGGGCCAGACTTTCGAAATCAAGTTACTCGGCAAGGTTGGGTATTTTACCAAAGATCCCAAGAATCTCGAGGCGATGCTATCGACTCGATTTGAAGGTGAGAGCCTAGCTGGAATATTGATTGGTAGTTTCCACAGGATTTCTAATTGTATATTTCATGTGCTGTCTAGATTGGGGTCTTGGATCACGACGTCCCGGTCTTTTCCCCATGATCGGAGAGAGCATTTTTACTCAGGAATCAGGATGGGCAGACTTGGAAACATTCTCGAGAGCTACTGTGTCCCCAGTTTGTGCGAATACAATACCAAGATGTGAAGTCTTTGATGGGCCTGTCAATGGCCTACTAGCCTGGTCTCTCCTCCTCTAATGGCGTGACTGGCGTTGTCGATTTACAACCATTCTTCTTTCGCTTTACACGGGCCACCACAACCTCGCTCATCTTTGGCGAACCTTCCGCCGGCCTTAATCGAGCAGATCATGAAATCTTCGAAGAGAATTTTGACTATCGTTCGCTCATTTCTGCTATGCGGTTGCGCCTTGCCGATAGGTGCTGGTTATATAGTCCTCTATATGCCTCGATATCAGTGCTCCCCTATATATATAGAGCTATAGTTACACTCTTTCACTTTAGTCAAGTCAGTCACCCTCTGTTGAATCCCTCCATTGTGGCAGAATAACAAGAGAATAAGGGTTGTATGTGACAGTTAGATTAGTTCCTGGATTAACACCAAGTTTGGACTTGGTAATTTCTTGGCATCTCTATTAATCTTCGTAACATCGAGACAGTCACGCTCCTCGGTTTCAATCCTTGCCGTCCCCTTTCCACAATAATGCCTGAATCCCCCAATAGCATCCTGCCATGGGCAGAATCGTACCTTCGTAACATCGTATCTTCGTAACTTCGTATCTTCGTACCTTCGTATCTTCGTACCTTCGTGAAATATACCCATACGCCTGCCAACTCCCGCTAAATAAGCACAGCAAAATCTAGGCCATCAATATTCCCGCTCAGTCACTAAGCTCAATTATCTCATCAGAATTCGTCGATATCCTTTCCTTTTCGTCAGGCAACTCCTCTTTAACACGCTTAGAAGAACGTGAGAGAGCCGAAGTATTGATCTGCCCCTCACTCATCCTCTCTCGCTTCACAACACTGGGAGCGGGTCTAGCTCTTGAACTAGAGCCGCCAGCGGGTGCAAGAGCAGAGCCATCACCGTATTCAGGAGCAGCTTCAGACCTTGGGGTGATATCGAGTGCCCTACGGATCGTTGTCAACGCCTCTTGTGTTTTCTGCAGATGGGCTGATAGCGCTTGGTTTCTGCCATTAGCTTCTTGCAACTGCTGTTCAAACTGCTGACGATTGGCTTCGATATTGGCCAGTGCATCTCGGAGTCGCTGCTCCATGGTCTGGAGTTGCTGTCGTTGGGCTTCATTTTCTGCCTAAGTTGATATACTAGTTAGCACCGTTTTAATGCTGCAAAATCGAATAAGCATTTACCTGTAGCCGGGACAGATCCCGTCGAGTCTCTTCTGTGACAGAGATGTTGTTCCTATTAGCAACATCCCTTCCCTCCCTGGGTAGACGATTTTGAGGGACACGAGTGTCCATTTCAATGTCCATGTCAGTGGCACCACCGTCATCGTCACTGCGGTCAGTATAGTCATCGTCACCATCACTGTCCCCATCACTGTCCCCATCACTGTCCCCATCACTGTCCCCATCACTGTCCCCATCACTGTCCCCATCACTGTCCCCATCACTGTCCCCATCACTGTCCCCATCACTGTCCCCAGTAGGAGCGCCTTCATTTCCACTAGCAGCGATGGGGCTAGAATCGTCATATAGGTCGTCGTGTGGGTCATTCAAAACGCGACTGACATATTCCTCATGCTTTATCGTCGCAGGTGATGGACGGGTGGGCAAATTAAGACTTCGCTCTGCGGAGATACTAGTAGGAGATCTCGGGCGTACGGCTGGTGGAGGGCAGCCAAAGAACGCCTGAGGGGTCGTACGAGCCACCATGGGGAAATATTCTGCTCGATGGTCCAAGTTCCGAAATGTTACGTTAGAATCTTTGCGTGGCACGAGCTGTTCCGGGCAGCCACATCCCGAGACGAACTGGCGGACCTCTCTAGGAGAATCCGAATCCACATTCGAGAATAGTATATCGTCAGATAGACCTATTACTTCATTAGCCAGGTCAGGATATAGGGTCTCTCGAGAGTTTACCATCACATCGCAAAAGCTCATGTCTCTTCTCCGAACATGTTGACTGAAGATGTAGGACTACTCCGAATTGTGGCTCTAAGCCATAGAGTCTAGAAACCCTGTCCCCATCTAAATCTGTCCACGTCACTTTAAGTTCCCCTGGCTCAGCTGTTGAGACTTTGACCAAGCGTGGCATCTGATCAAGGTTCTCCCGGACTGTCACACGCAAAGAATCCTCTGGCCTTGTCAAAGACTGTGATTTTGAGTCCACCCTACGCCCACTGCCTTTCTTTAGTTCTGTGAGAAGCAGGTCATAGAGGTGCGTGACAACATGGTTGCAGGAGAAGCTCTCAACGTTGATGCCCTTCTTAGTAGCCGACGTAAAAAGAGAACAGGGTGTGCTTCTGTGGCTTGAACGGAAATCAAGCCACTTCTCGTGGATGAGGAGGTCTGACTCGTCTAGGAGCAAATCAAGTCCTTCTTCGGTTCCACATTTGAACCTTAACGTTAGTCCACTTGTTCCCGGATCAAGATCTAACATGGCCCTTAAGGATCTTTTGACTTGGGCGGCATAGACACTATCCTCTTTGACGTAATCTGGGGCGTTTTTCAACAAGTGGTCTTGCTGTTCCTGAGGAGTGTGAACAAGCCTATATTTTCTGAGTGGGGCCCACACAGGATCTGCTAGCCGTACAGGCTCCTTTTTCAGGCTCTTCTGAATGATTTCGATATCGATATCAGAATCATTCCCCCCATAATAGAAACACTTGCGCTCAGGGTCTTGGTCAAGGTAAAATTGCCATATCCTTAACGCCGTTCGTCTCGGAATGTGTTCTTTTGCAAGAGAGACGTCGGCCCACGCATAATGAATGTCTTGCAACATCTCAATGTATTTAGGGAGGATTTCTTGCTCCGTCTCAATTGCGAAGTCCCAGATTCTTGCTAGAAGATGAGCCTCTTGCCACGCGCTTCCTAGCCTTTCACGGTCTCGATTGATCTTTCCTGTCAAAAAGTCGTAACCAAACTTAAACAAAGCCCCCTCGTTGTCCTTGCGTGGGAGGAGAAGGCCTTTTAGGAAAATCTTGTTTTTAAAACTCTCGTCTAAGATCAGACTACCACAGTATGTCTTAATCATCCGTGAAGGAGAGTCAAGGTCGATTGACACCTTCTTCCATTCAAGAAAGTCTTCCTTCTTGATTTTCTCCGACTTTCCGTGGACATTGCCAATCTTGACGCTCACATCTTCCCATATGTTCGCCTTTCGTTCTCTTGGCAAATTCCTGTCGACTTTCTTTTGATACGCGTCCTTCTGATTCTGAAGCTCAGAAACTGTGATATCAGAGAACCAACAGTACAACTGTTTTCTATTAGTTCCCCCCCAACGAAAGTTCCAATAGAACCCCGAAGCTGCGATATTGACAGCGTATCCGGTACGAAGCATTACCAATGTTGCCAGCTTAAAACCTTCTCCATGGCCACCTGCCAAGTGGTCCTTGTTGGCTTTTGTGCTAAAGCCTAGCGCAAGGCTGCTAGGAGTCAGGATAGCACCAAAATTGGCAAATTCAATGACCCCAGAACGTTCCGAGTATTCAATGAAGCCCAGCATCTGGTCTTTGTTGGGGTGGTGGGCCTCGGTGACATATATGCCGCTAGTAGTATCAAAGCCTTTGTGGATATGTTTGAGTCCCACTGCCTGAAGACCGAACGACTCGATAATGGCGTCCTTCCTAGTAGGGTGTTAGAGTTGTCACGAATGTCAGGAGATACGCTTACCAATTTTGGTATATTTCCCTAAACCCATCACTCTCACCCCATCGACGGACATAATCAACGGTCAGGCCCATACCAATACTCTTGCCAGGTCGCAGAGTCTCCCGATCTTCATCCATGAGGGCTCGCGTGCCTTGCTTGTGACTCGGTTGGTTCAGCGCCATTTCGTCTGCAGGGACCAGGAGAACGGGAGTGATCCGTAATCAGATCGAGCGTCGCGGTGGGATATGTAGGCACAGTAATGGGTTCATATGCGGTAGCGAGTCTGTAGATTGACAGAAGAATTCGGGGGCTGTGAAGTGTGATAGATTTACCTGGCGGCTTCGTGAGAGACGACGTTGCGTTGTGCGTGAAGCAGAGAGAATCTGTGAATGGAATCGACAGGGGACGCCTCTCGCCTATCACGATCAGCTACGGTGATCGAAAAACAAACCCAGATCCTCTGTTGTATCGAATCGTCGAGTAGATGATTCAGGACGCCGTCGATTGTTGCGGACATGTACTGTGCATCCTGCGTTGCCGGCGAGCAGTGCCGTTCGACCTTAGAGATTTACCACCATTATTGTCGCTGCCTCGAAAAAGAAAGCTTTGAGCACATCCTCGTTGAACCCTGATCAGAATGTCAAATCTCAACGTGTACAGAATTGAGCGCGCTGCACGGCAAGACGGCTGGGACAGCGATCCTTGGAATCCTCTCATAGGTATATAATGTTTTATGATATGCGCGTCAGCCACCAGCTCACGTGTGATATCACCAACACCGCCCTCATATCCCTCGCCCAGAACTCTTCTTACCACTCCTCTACCTACTCTAATCCAAGGCACAGTTCACGATACAGAAGAACTGCGGAGGACATCACTCAATTGCCATGGCGCGAACCATCTTCACCACCATCACGCCGCTCCCGGCGAACATCTCGCGCGAAACCGTCCTGGCGACGCTGCACGACCACCTCGAGATGATCGACCTCTCGCCATCGCACGAGTCGCGACATATGATCAAGCCGCCGCCCGAAGCCACGCCCGAGGAATACCACTGCCAATGGTACTCGATCACCGACAAAGTCGCATACCTCCCCGCGGGCATGTACAGCGGCAGGGTCTCGTTCAAGGCCTGCTTCCACGACCTCGCGATGGGACTACAAACACACGTCTACGCGCCCATGGGGCTGGATATCAAGGAGAAGTGGACGCTGGAGGGGAATCTGCCCCACGAGCCGGTGCAGCCCGCGGAGCTGGGCATTGGCGCCCCGATCTCTGGCCTGTATCTGCGCGAGGACGTCGAGATGAAGTGCAACTTTCTCATGACGCGCTTCGTCAAGAAGACGCTGAAGGAGAGCCTGGCCACCCTTGTCGCCCGCTTGGTCGTCAAGACCCAGCTGGAGGAAGCGGCCGAGCGCAACAGACGCCTCACGCACAACGCGATGAACGCGATGCAATCATTCTCCCCGCCTATCTCCCCGCCATTGTCGCCGCCACTGTCGCCGCCACTGTCGCTGCAGTCTCCGTTCTCAAGTCCGCCGCATACCGCAACGTTGAATATGGAATCGCAGCCGAAGTGGGCACAGGATCAGGCATTGGCTGCCCCGGGACAACAGATGGGCTTTCTGCCCACCAACGCGCAGTACGATCCTGCGCACTATGGACATGTTACGGTAAACGAGAGGGGTGCGGATCAAAAGCCTCAAGGGGGTGGGATTGCGGAACTCCCATAAGCGTGAGTATGGCCATGGTCGGTTTATACTATACCAAGCTTGAACCAGAGCAACATGGGAGAACAAGCCATGCATGAAACGCCTGGGCTTGATTAATGAGATAACGAGTGATGATAATGAATTATGACTGGCGAGATATGAACGGGAAGCCAAAAGGAACTTCTCCTTTGGGGGTTTCAGGTAAATGGATGAAGCGGGTTGGAAGCACGGTAGGAATGTTATTGCGTTGTTTGTGTTGCTGATATGGCGCTCATTGTTGGTTGGTAGGTATGTCGATATGAGGCAACGAGCCGGTTGGTGTTTTGGGGCGTTTCTGAGATACCATGAGCGGGCACACACGGTCAATGGAATAAGTTACGTCCCTAAACACGGCAGACCTTCCTCCCCTGTGCTTGTTTCAGCGAATTGATATTGATACGAGTAGCAAATCCTTAATCCTGCCTAGCCTTTCTCTCACCAACGATCGCTGCACCAACTGCTGGCTGGGGGCTCTCACGTGATCTGGGGAAGGCAGCGTGAAGCTCCCCCTTTTTGGAGATCGACGTCGACATTGGCCTAGATTTCTTCAACTCGGCAACTCAGCACCCAATGAACGAGACTATTCAATGCGCAGAGCCTCGATTGTGAAACACCGTGAGAGTCAGAATCTCCATCTCTGCCCCGGTCCTGTCAGCTTGAAGGATGTCAAGGATCGACTACGCGGCGCGGCGCAGCTCTTCCTTCGGCTGCTGATGGATCGCTCACCCTCGCTCACCCTCGCTGACAGTCTTATTCGAGCACTCCAGGAATTGCTCGCGAGGCTTTGAAAAGAGAGAGGATTCCCCATCTGCGAAATCCATTTCATCCGTCAGAAATCCATAATAACGATGTCGACGCAGGCGCGCTCGGTGATCGTTCTAGGAATATATGAGGGTCGAGCGCCCGGTCCTGTTGTTGACTCTGTTAAAGATTCTGCAATCCTTCAAAGACATGATCTTGTTTTTGTTGTGACCATGACCAAGGTCTCGTGGTCCTGTGTCGAAATCTCCTGCTGCATACCCAACTGCACAGCGCCGTGTTTCCACCCCAAGATCTCGCATGTCATATCACACGGCCTGCCTTCTCCCCTCTCGCCCTTCTCCCCCGTCTCATCATGTACCTCTCGTCCCGCCAACAAGTCTGGAGATCTGCCGCCGTCGTCTTGCTGTGGGAAGGTGCACAAGCACTTCCTATATTCGATCGTGTTGCCGACTTCATCGAACACCGACGACTCGAGCACAAGATCCGCGCTCCAGTCCCCGGAGAGAACGACCCCGTCATCAGCCTCTACGCCTTATACCGCGCCCATAGTCACCCCGACGACGCCTCCGGAACGTCCCAGCTTGCGGGCTCGCAGGAACACTTTGACCAAGCTGAAGATTCCCGAGTCTCCACCGCTCTCCTCACCGCTGCCAGTTCCACAAGCACAAGTACAATCCCCTCAAGTACAATTCCCACCAGTGCGGCCCCCGTCCCGGAACCACAACAACAGGAGCGCGGGCCCCAGTTTGTATCCCGATATGTTCCTGCCGATGCCTTCGCAAATGCAAACCGGGAGCGGGAGCAGACAAGTGAGCCCTCTATCCACGACCTATTCGCCGTTTATGAACCGGGACTTCCTAGCCATGAGTCCCATAAGTCCGCTCGTGCCCTCCAACAACCCCTCACCTATCATGGGGGCCGCATAACCATGTCTCCGCTCCCATTCTCTACACCCCAGCCGCCGTCCTTCCCCAAACTGCAAGCCCACCACAAGACGCAGCAGGGTCGGTTGCCAAAGAATCGGCTTGGGAACGCGCAGTTGCCGCAGAACGATACACATAACCCCGAGACTGCATCGCCATCTCCACCGATCACCCTCTCACACCGGACCTGCAAATCTCTAGTAGCCACCGAACGCGCCCGTCTAACCCAAGACCTCGCATCGCGCCTCCCCAACTCCCCACTCTTCCGCATCCAAGAAATCATCGCCTTCATCACACACGATATCAAATACCACGTAACCCTCAAGCTACACGTCTCGTCCTCGCTCCCAGGGTACAGATTCCGCGCTTTACTTGCGTGAATAGGTAGTCAGTGTCAAGAAAACGCTCACGCAAAAGAGATATAAACGGCGCCGGGTTCGGGACCGTCGAGATTGGGGGGGGGGGTTTGGTGTTCGAGGGTGTAAGCATCCTTGAGGAATGGAATGTGTTCTTCTTGAGATATGAATGGGTTCTGAGTTTCGTTTATCCGTATTCGAATTTTCTTTTTTCTTTTTCTTTTTGATTGATTGATTGATTGAATTGCTAGGGAATGGAAAACTGGGCGTAAGGTAGGTAGGTGTATATATAGATAGATAGGTATATACCCAACATCGGTGTTTGGGATTCAGGAAAAGAAAAGGGGGGAGTTTCTTTCGCTTTGACTACCTATATAGGTAGACATTTCCTGTATATCAACCAAGGCTTTATCTATCCAGGCTTCTTTGCTTCAGCAATCTAACACGGGTTTTATCATCATCAGCTACCTCATATAAGGTATCATAGGGATAGCCATATTCATTGTTCACGGGCTACTTTCAATATAGCCTGAAATCATATATCAGAGACCTACCTATCTACGGAGTATCGATCCCCCGCAATACCACTGCTGTATCACGCAGCGCTCAATTCCTCGATCCTCCTCTCAATCTCCGGTACCTGCTTGAGCTGCAACATCAAGTCCTCCCGCTCATCCTCCAGCTTCAGTCTCCGATCGGCATCCAGCTTCGTGTAGATATACTTGCCCTGGCCATCAAATTGCAAGATCTTGTTATGATACTTCCACAGACTCCGGCGGTGAGAGACCGTCATTAGCGTAATGCCAAGAGCTTTGGCCTGCTCGTACATGACCTTTTCCATCTCCAACGTGACTGAGGATGTACATTCGTCGAGGATGGCGTATTTGGGTCGGTTGTAGAAGAGCCGTGCCATGGCGACGCGTTGCTGGAGGCCACCGGAAAGGACGTCGCGCCACTCGGCTTCCGCGTCCCAGCCCTCGGGGAATGAGGAGACGAGGTGGTCGAGGTCAAGGATGCGGAGGATGGAGAGCAGATCGGCATCGGTGATGCCTTTGCTGCGCATGGTGAGGAGGGAGTCGGGATAGATGATCTGCTGTCGGAGCGAGCCGGCGCTCAGATAAGGGCGTTGCGGGACATAGAAGACCTGTGAGAGCGGCGGTTTGCGGACTGTGCCGCCATATACGGGCCACAAGCCGCCCAAAATCCGGAAGAGGGAGGATTTGCCGCAGCCGTTGGGGCCGACTACCAACACGTGATCTCCACTCTTCATTGAGAATGTGAGCGCCTTTACGAGGACGCTGCCACCAGGTGTGATGATGGGTCTGTGACTGTTAGCAGTGGAGTTGGGTTCAGGAATTTGGGAACCTACACATCAATAAACTCAATGTCCTCGCTCTCAATGACTGTCCCACGACCACTCATCAGTTCCAGCTGCTCGGCCGAGCTTTCATCTGAGACGAGGGTCTTCTCGAAACGCCCTGCCTTGATATCATCCATTACGTCTAGCAATGTCGCAACTCGTGACGTATAGCCAGCTAATTCTGTTATCTCCTTGTAAGAGAACATAACCCGTCCGAAAGCGTCGGAGCTCGAAAGCAGCAGCCGTCGGTTGGTCACAAAACTTTCTGTCCGGTCTCCCATTGTTGCTGCGGTAGCTCCTGGGATCTTGAAGAAGACGGGTACACTGCAGAGAATTAGACCCAAAGCGCCCCATACATATTTGATTATAAAGTCCTCCATGACGCCGTGTGTGAAACGCCGCCGCAGAATATCTGTAAGAAGCGTCAGTACTAGAGGGGATCTCTGAAGCATCAGGGCGCGTACAATTTACATGCTTGATAAGCGTAAAGTACCCTTTATCCAATGTATCCTTCTCAGCCTCATGGCCATTATATAAAGCAATCTCCTCGCTGTAATCTATTAATCTTGAATGTTCGAATCGGAACTCGCCCTCTAATCTAGCCTCGTCCGCCACATATTTTCCAAACGGAGGGGTTAGTGCGCGCATGACATTCGCCGATAATTGAACAAGTAATGACATGAAAAATAACCCTGCAAAAGGTCAGCATCCCTGATCCTCGAACTCGATTTTCGAGCAGCGGTCATAGTCCAATGACGTACCTTCACCCCCAACGCTTTTAGATAGCGAGTAATTATATATTGACATGTCCAGTGTTGGCTTTGCCAGGTTCCCATATAGCTCCGCCAGACTGTTGGAAAACTTCGACACGTCCACAGTAATTAGCTGGTCGGCGTTCTTTATTCGGTCATCAAGCGCTGAGAGGGAGTAGAAAGTCATGTTCGAAAGGTATTTGTCGTGTATGTAATCAGTTAACCGCGTGCGGTACTGGAGCGAGAGTTTGCACTGATGATATGAGAGCTATATAGTCATTAGCAAGGGCGGATCAAGCATCCAGGACCATGGAAGCTATACCATAGAATTTGTGAAGGTCGCAGGCACGGCAATGAGCATCCACCATACGATGCCGATTAAGAAGTCCTTCCCCTTCCCTCTCACCAGACTTGAAACCAGTGCGCCATCCATTGCAGCAACCTTCAAACTGATCAGGGTCCGGACCACCAGGAAAATGCTATGGCTGATCAACAACCGTAACTCCTTGCTCTTCCATCCCGGTATGCAAATCCTCAGTAGCCGGAACAAGTTCTTGAAAAATTCCCTATTCAGCTCCACCTTCTGCCTCTTTGTAGCTTCGCCATGGCCAAGCGTGGTCGCAGCCCGCTGTCTTGCAGCTGCTTGGCGTGCTGCGGCTGCTTTCTGCTCCGAGATGGCAGAGCGTATGCGGTTGAGAAGGGCGAAAAAGAGGGTCAGGTAGACGCATCGAGAAATCTTGGTTCGGTGCTTGAGATAGAAGGTCGTGAGCTCTGATATTATGCTTTTGAGGGTTCGATCAGGGGGAATGATGCTGAGTTTCGACTGTGCAGCCATGTTCCCGATCCCTGCGGAGCTCTCTTTGGAATGCGGAGAGATTGTGGGGAAGCTGTCAATTGTCACCGCGATGCGGGGCGATTCGAGGGCCTCATGGGAGATGTCTCGACAGTTTGTCTACAAGACGGCAGGTCAATCTGGTAAAGAAAAGTTTCCGGAAAGCAAGGTGCTCATCGAGGATGTCGTCGTTGTTCGTTCGTTGTTGAAACATAATCGAGAGTCTTGGATTCCCATCGAGTTGACCATCTCAGCCTCCTCGGCAATAACCGTCGCTTTCATGTGCTTCGAGACATGGTGCACGTGATCTCGATCACAACAGACTGTTGAGTTACTACCTACCTACTTATCCTTTGCTATATTTTCTTCTAATCATCAAGGCCTCTGACATCTGAATCACTGTGGTATGCGCCTTGAAGAAAAGGACAAACCCCAAGCCTTGCTTCGATAGCAGACACGCATTTCCATGACCGAGGTATGGAGGTACTCGCTCTGCCCATATTGGTAGTATATGGAACCGTCACCTTGTCAGTTAGACGGTCATCTGGGGTATTTGCCAAGTCATGGATTTGCAAAGTAAGACTTCAAGTTGCTGAGCGCTGTCAAGTTGAATCCTCCCATCCATCCTCTGTCTGCTATGCGCCCCCCCACCAAAAAGAAACCAACCTCTTCTCTCTCAGACTCTCACACTCTCCCGGAGAATAATAGTCAAGTCGTAATCGCGCCCACATCCTCTATATACCGCTCTTAACCCCACAGGGCTTTTGAAGTCGATGTGGTATCCTAATACAGGTACATAGTGACGAGAAACCGTACCTCTCCCGCATGTTCGAGTGAAAAGACAGCGGCTGCAAGTTCATTTGCTCTTCTTCCTGTAGACTAATGGACTTCATGGGGTTGAATCAACTCGCAGTTGACAACATCGTGTGTACGGAGCTGGACGAAGGATCCGAGCCAGAAGCAGAAGTAGAACTAGCTGTGGCTGTAGCCGTAGAGGACCCTCCAGCAACCTCAACTTGATGCCCGTGATGCACTGCTGTATGCTCCTCCACATGCGGTTCCGAGTTGTGCTGTGCGGGCTGCTCTATTTGTTGATAAAGCTTCTCTGAATCTTCTGTCTCCTTCCCCTTCCCCTTTTCCCTATGTTCTGCTTCATCCATCGCAGTATCACCCTCCAGATCGACATGTCTCTCTTCTACCCATTCGTCCTGGAACTGATCACCCACCTGGCCCACATCAGCATCAACTGGCCTCACTTTTCCCCTCCTTAAATCACCCGCAATACTCTCTTGATCCCTCTCTCCATCCCATTCATCCCGATCTTCACTTCCACTCCAGCTCCCCGTCCAGCTGTTACTCGTCTCCCAATCGCTCCCCTCGTAATCCCCGCTGCCGCCCTCCCTGGGCCGATTGCCATTCCTCACCAGTCTAAGTGTCTCCTCCACGACCAAGAAATCCCTCTCCAACATCTCCGCCCAATTCTGCACATTTCCCAATTCCTTCACCTTGCGCTGTCCCTCGTCCGCGACCTTCTTCAGTTTGTCCGTCTCTTTCCTCAGCCCCTCTGTTGCTTTCACCACGTCCTTCTCCTGCTTGCTCAGTTGTGCGGAATTCGAATGGAGGTTCTGTGCGCGCGATCTTAGGTTGTGGTCGAGGGAGGAGCCGATGTTGTTCATGGAGGCTTCGAGGGCGGCGCGCGCTTCGGCGATCTGGCGGAGGGTTTCTGGGGAGTGCGGGAGAGTCGACGGGGAGGTGGAGGAGATTGGGTTGGACGGGGACACCGAGGAAGTGGCCCCGGGGATCGAGGGGGAGAGAGAGGGCGCATCGGTGCTTGTAGATGCTGATGCTGATGCCGATGCAGACATGTTGGACAATGGTGATGGCGGGGTCTGAGAGGAATTGCTGGAGAGGGCAGATTGTGTCGACCTGCCTCCTATGATGGATGCAGACTGGTCAGTTTAAATCACAGAATATATCCTTCGGTATGGATGATGAGGGACGGGCTGCCTGTTGTGAGAGCTGTGGCTCGATCTTTCGATCGGGTCGGGCAGCGAGCCTGAAGCTCTGGTGATGCGGGGTTTCACAACCAAAAATACAAGGGTTTGGATTTCACTGGGATTAGAATGCCTGGGCCAAAACACTCAATTCGGTCATCACTACTGAGTGCAAAATTCTGTCATTGCTTTTGAAATTGCATAGCACTCCGTCAAAGTTCATCTAGGCAGTATCCTGCAAATGTAACTCCGTGCCATGATCTCCCCAGAAGTACACGCCCAGACCAAGCCCTTAGAAAACCATCTACTTGCGGAGTTGGCGTTGGTAGAAAGCCAACTCCTCTCCCTCCAAGATGTAGCCATCAACACGTCCACTCTGTCCGGGTCTGGATGAGATGACGGCGTAAAGACGACCGGCCTCGAACTGTCTCTCCAGAGCTGGCTCGACCTTGCCCTGGGCAGCGAGGCGTGCGGCCTGCTTCTTCTCTACACTCTTGCTCTTCTTCTCCGGCTCAGTGGCTTCCTGTCCAGCCTTCTGTTGACGTCTGCGGCCCAATGCCTGACCGTAGTGTGCCTCGTACCATTGTCTGAAGGGGGTGGCATCGACCTGGACGACGGCGGATTTGGTGAGGGTGTTGGTTCGGACCAGCTCGTTGTTGGAGGGGTGGTAGGCGACAACGATCACACGGACCTTGCGGGCAATACCCTCAGAGGCCCAAGAGAAGTTACCGGATTCGAGACGAAGGGCACGGAACTTTCGGTTGCCACCACGGGTACGGACGAGATGGATTCTCTTAGGTCCGATACGGGTGTTGGAGTCTTGTCGGCCGGCTTCGAAAGCGCGCTTCTTCCCTGTAAAATTCTTAGTTTTCAGGTTGGAACATATGCCAAAAGGCACATGGGCTTTCTACTACGCACGGTAATAAGCTCTCTTGGCGCCAGAGGCAGAGCGCTTGTGGCGGGAATCACGAGAGATACCCATGATTGCGGTTTCTGGATTGTGCAGACATGTCAGCAAGGATTTGAGGTGAGGTGTTGAGGGGATGAGAAAATAGGATGCGAGCCACAACCACACAATCAACAAGAAGGCAGAGTGCGCCGAGGGCGTGAACAAGGCCAAACAACTTCAGTGATCCGGCAATGATCAATGATCAATGCCTTTGCATATTCAAAACAAGAATAACGGTCGCTGGTTCCAGGTCCCAGGTCGCAACTTGAATTGATGTGCCTCTGCCTGTTCGCCCACGCGCACAACCCTCTGCTGGCCATGATCGCCGTTCGAAAGTGTGGATGATTGACTGTATAGTGTGTAAACAGTTGAAGGTATGTACTGACCTGATGATTTGAATGTTCACCAGTGCAATCGTTGTTGTCGTTGAGAGTTGGTCGAGAAGTTCGAGTTTCGCGATCAGAAAGTTTTTGGAAATGCCTTCTCGTGTGGGAACGATTCGCTTCGAGACTAGCGCTAGGCTAAGCGAGCACCCGCACCTTGACCAGCCATACAGTAGGGCAAAGCTGACTCAGCACATAAACTGCTTTTGGTGCCTTAGGATAGAAGTTCGAAACCCCCCCCCCTCTCTTAAACCCCCCTTTTTTCACTCCCCCTCCTGTATTGTATTGCTACATTAGGGGATGTTCTCAACTGTTTATAAGCATGAACAGGTAAAGGGGTAGAGGAGATATTGTAAATAGTTTTATTAGGGTCTAGGTTGATACGTCCTTTATGGTCAGAGCTTTTTCTGGCTAGAGCAGGCCTTTGAGGGTATAATTTCTCATGTTGTCTACTCCTCTATTGTCACAAACGCAAGATCACTACCTCATGCTCCGTCTTTAGTGTGTAGTACTTCTACTAATAGTCCTGCTAGTATTGACTGTAATAAGGTAATCAAGATCTATCTGTTCATATTATGAATTATAATTTACGATTTCCTCACTTTTACCAAGCCTGGCTGTATTTGAATTTTGCTCTCGATTCACTTTGCCAAAAAGTTCCCATCGCACGCTGTGAATATCTCCCTAAACACCACACTACGCGTTCCTTTGCTACGAATCCTCCTACTACAACCTTTGTCCGCGCCATAGACACTGGGTACCAGTACAGTAACCAGACCCGTGAAGTTAAGCCGATCCAGTTACTGACTTAAAGTTCCAGATCATGGAAGAAGACTTTGGAAGAAAGGAGCTTCGATCTCCCAAGATCGCGACAGAAGAACTAGACACAACCGGCATTTTCACTACTAAGCATCCGTCGCCAGCTTTCGTCCCTGGTCATCTCGTGGCACCTACCGCAAAAAGTCTCCTAGCTGTACGTCTTCTCCTATCCTCTAGTCATTTTGAAAGCTCAATTCCTAACCTCATCCCAGCCATACTTTGCCAAGAACCCCAAGTTTGACCTTGAGCACTTCCGCAATGAGCTTGCCCAAATGTCAGCCGAGCGCCGTCTTCACCACACCCACAGGTCCGCAACGAACTTGATAACAGTTTGTGAAAACCCCATCTGCCGCATCCTCAACTACCTGGAGGTCCTTATAAACACCACTCGCGACTCATGGACCGAGTCAGAAGTCCGCGCCGAGCTACGACGTGTTGATAGGTGGGAAGACCAGGGTGTCATGAATTACACCCCCGCAAGTCGGGAACAAGCTATGAAACTCCGTGGTTTGGGCACCAGGAAGGAGAGGAAACAGGCAAAGAGAGAAGATCGGAGAAAGGCAAGGGCAGAGGATGCTTTCATCAGAGAGCTGAGCGCATTTGGACTGGGAAGTGGGGAAAAGGATGATGCAAAGGAGAGAAGACATCAGAGAAGGGAGAAGAAGATTCGGAAGAGAGAGAGGATGACATTACAGGAGAGTCAGGATGGCAGGGGAAATGCAGAGGTGGGAGACCATGATGATATGCACATGAAGATGTGAAATCCTTTTGTTTTCACATTCTGCAGTATCCAGAATGGTGGCATGTATGTTCCTCCTGGGAGTCCTAGACCTCTTCCAGGATTGGGGGGTTCCTCGTCTTCAATCGCATAGTCATCGCCGGATGTATCATGTGGCATACGTCCTTTGATGAGCCCAGAACTCAAATCAAAGACGACATACACCGAACCAAGCGCACGGATTGATTCGAGTCACTCCAAGTCGCATATAAATGCGAGTCCCCAAGCGCCTCCTTTGCTTGGTCACTGTAGTACCTAACATCATTGATCATCACATACCCCATTTCGTCAACACGCAGAGGATGGAAATCGCCCCAACGCCCCGGTGTTGCACATAACGTAGTGTCCAACCAAGGTAATGTACGCCGGAATAATAGAAGTGAAAACCCAACACCAGCCCAATTGGTATCAAACCCCACCATTGCTCCCGATTTCCTGCTTAATCCTGATAGCCGTAGCAGTTGTGTGTCCGTTTGATGCCCCCTACGCATTCGGTCCTTGCGGCTTATAATACGGAGCATTCGGGCTTGTTTGCCCGTCTCCCCCGTCGAAAATGTACCCACTCCCATCATATGGAGTCTCTTCGTGCGCAGCCGCCTCCCAGGATTTTTGCACCACCTCAGCAACTCCCTGGCCTCCAGCGCCTATCAATTGCAGGTTCGGAGGCGGGAGTGGTAGGTATGCCTCTGGATCAGCGTTTAGGAAGCCGCCGTACGAGAGGGAGTTGTTGACTGCGGCCTGGTCATCTGGTGGATGGTTCGTATAGCCCGTCTTCTGTGCCACAAGTTCAAAGACATTCGCGCCTACGTCGTATCGTCCGAGGTTGGGAAGGTCCCAATTATTTTCGAGGGTTGAGAGGATGGAGTAATGGGTATATAGCGTGCTGTCACTTGTGCCCTTCAGGCTCTTCGGAACAGCCCCACCAAGGAGGATGGAAACTATGCGATTTGGTATAGAGTACGTTTCGCTTTCGTCATATGTGAGGAGAATGAGGGTGTTATTCATGAATTGCTCATTGGCTAGTAGAGGAGTAAGGAAGGACCGTGTCCAATTTGCTGCATATTCCAGAGACGTGTTATGCCCGTCATTCAGCATGTTTGGGGATAAATGAGAATACTGTGGGAGAGTATTCTTCTTGACATCTCGGTCGAAATCGGCAAAACTTTGGATCTTGGCAAGGCGTGTACCATTCATGCCGACGCTATCATAAGATACGAAGGGACTGTAGATATCAGCAATGCGCCCAATCAATCAGAAGCCACAAAGCGCAAACCCCGCATGCTTGTATAGACTCACTTATGCTTCCGGACATAATCCCATCCAGATCCATCCCGCGCTGTGCTCCCTGGGCCCAGATATCCAGGCCCAGGCAAACCCTCGAAATAGCCTCTCCAATCTATTTCTTTTGTATCAAGCAGATCCACCAGCGTCGAGACGTTGGAGGGTATCCTTATAAAATCATCATGGTTCAGTCCAAAGTAGTCGCCACCAACCGAGGCAATGTAATTGGGTTGAGAGGGGTGCGTGAGGCCGTAGTATTCTGTAAGGAGAATGCCTTGTTTCGCGAGATCAACAATGTCGGAATTGACGTCTACTTTCGTGAAATCCTGCGCGCATTGTTAGAATTGCTCGCGCAAAGAATCCGCGACGGAGGAGAGAAGACTTTATACCTGGTTCTCTAACCATATAGTAATAAATCTATCAAATGCCTTGCCCGGAACGTATGCTGCTGTCGCCGCTGCGCCTAGAAGGAAGAGCACGAATCGCATGATGAGAGTATATAGAACATAGGATGAATAGCAAAACAAGATAGAAACATCAGGAAAAGAGAGAAAAGAACATTTCCTCCAAGAAACTGTCCGTGAAAGGAGCGGCACTGCTTCGCCCTTGACGACTGAACTCCAGACGTTGGAAGTTCATGATGTTTCGACTTCAAAGCAAAGTAAAGGGGTCATGGAAGGCTCCTAGTGCCGCTTAGTCACTATCTATATATATCCCTTCCAGCTTAGCTCTGTATAGGCACTCCTCTATACGGTCATAACATCGTCAGCAGAAACAAAATAGTATGTACCTATTTATAGGGATGCAAGATAGGTACCTTAGACTTTGCTGTTATAGAATCTTTAGACAATCGCTTTTCAAGTTCTCTAAATTTCAATTCCTTTCCTTCTTAAGAACCCCACCCATCAGTGCCCTTGCTGACTAAAATTGCGCTGACTAAAGTAACATGGTATTTTCTCTGATGCAACATTTGGGCAAGAGAACAAGATGAGGATGTTCAAGATTATTGTGTTCTACTTTGTCACATATTCTAATTGCTAGATATGCCGAGTGGCAATGATCCACTATTCTATTTTCACCCCAAAAATCTCGGTGAAACAAGGACTTCTATACTACAAGTCCCGGCATATAAGATACCTTGGTTCAATGCAAGTGCGAAACACAAGAGTGTTAAGTGACGCAAAATCTCTAGAGGAACCACGGAAAATACAGGAAAACCTAGGGGTCGTTAGCGCAGGGGAGGAGCTTGCTACAATTATCTGCTGCAAAAGCAACACGTCTGAAGTCTGCGTGTGAGCGTGTCACGTCACCTTCCTGTCTGACCTCTGCCTATATCAGCTTAGGAGCCACTGTCATATTCAGTCGGGTTGAGGTACAGCGGTGTCACGGTGTGCATCATAAGGAGGCCACCATTCTGTACCCGTGCCTCTAGATATCTCGAGTGAGATACTGACTATGGACAAATTCTGTCTTTAACCTTCGTTGAATTCCACCCTTCTGCGCTATCTCATCCGAGATTTGCTACCAAAGCTTCTCAAGTCTTTGTGTTAAGAATTGCAGCACGCACCTTTAACCCGCGGGGACATTTAACCTCGAATTTCCTGCAGAGGAAATGCCTCATTTGGCTGCAAGGTCATCTTCAAGACTTCGATATCTGGATACCCCAAAGAGAATGTGGCGAGGGCAATAACTGGTACCTGCAGCATAGGCTCTTTATACCTACCCACTAAGGAAAAGGTAATTTCCGAATGTATTAAATGTTGATGGCCAGGTTATCATCTCAGACTTAGCTAGCAGCTTCACCCCACAGCATTACAATTCACAAGTGGATGCAATACCATAACAACTATTTTGGCCAAGTGAGCTCTGTTGCCCATTTCCGCCCCGATGGTTTGCATATATTGTTGAGAATATGCAGTCGTTGCCAAGGAATCAAGGATCAGATCCTCGGCGAAGCATGACAGCATCCTACCAGTGGGTCTCGAACAAAACGTTGGGTATATACATCATTCCTTCTCTCCTTCCCGTAACTACTCTTAGTCTCTCTTACAACTGGAATACCATCGAGGCAAGTACTCCAAGCACTACAGCCTTGCTCCACCTGCCTAGCACCCTCGGCGCGTTCGAAGTGAAGCTCCCATCTGAATGCAGAATCCCTTCACAACCAAAGCCAGTAAAAGTTTTGTTACCAGATTGTAAACACGAAAATATCTTTGATTCCTGTGCGCGGCTTGTAGCATTACAATACACCTGGAGTGCACTGGTCAGAATGGCTCGATCTTTCGATATCGACAACTTACCCAGCAAGATCCGTCGCCAAATGATGCTGTAGGTTGTCCGTCACAGCAGTATGAAAGAAATGCCGGGGCGGGAAAAAGAGTGTTACGAGTGTAATTCTGGTGTAGTGATATACCGCAAGACATAGGGTGTGGGAGTGTCGGTAGAGAACCCTCCGTCCCCAGGCACGTGGCAGGGATTGTGTTGTTCATTGCTGCTTCTGCCTAAGGCGACTTGGAGATCTTTGAAGGAAGCGTGCGTGTCAAGGCGTTGTGTAGGCCGTTAAGACGGGCAGAAATGCAAGTGAATGGATGGACTTTTAATCCTTTTAGAGGAGTATGGCCCTGTCAAAGGCTGGTAAAGATCTAAGCGACCTACTTCATTGGGCCTCATTTAGCCGCCCAACTCTGTGCATGCTGGGATCGCCAATCTACTCCCGCGTTCCTTCGTACCTTATGCAAGGATTGCGATATTAAACCTTCTGCAACTAGACATAGACCTACAAGATCTATAGGTTTACGTAGATCTACAACGTGTGGCGCATGCGTGCGTGGATCTACTCCATAGGTACTGACGCATCGGCTGCTGAATTATTCGGATTTATTCCATATAAGACTCCCGGCCCCGACCAAATTCCAACAGTTGGAAAATGGAAATCCACTTCACCTTCTCATCACCGTCAGTCATAGGGTACTGTACCTTATCTTCTGTGACTATGTTACCGGCCGAGACATATGAATCTGACACCAACACTTTTTTCGACATCCTTCCTAATACACCCGGAAAAGTTTAGATCTTGGCTCCTGAGGATACTACGAGGATGCAATTACTCCAACATAACGTTGCTATGGACTTTCAAACTGGCAGAAGGATACAAAGGAGTACGTACTCGTTCGATTTCGAAGTGATTGTGCTTATCGCAACGCCGCACAGTTGTTCCGCTCAAACTTGACCCTGCTCATACTTGACCCTGCTTATACTTGATCCTGCTCAGGTAATATTGAGAAAACGGAAAAAAAGGGCAACATCAGCAAATAAATTAGCGTTATTGAACAGGTTGAAAAGTACCGAAGGCCAAATTTTCAGAAGCAGGGGTATTCTAGTATAGGTAGATAGAGAGAGGTATGGGGATATAAAGAGATGGGATATCCACATATCCAAAAAGGGCCATCTCTAATGGTAGTAGGATAAGGGGCCCGGGGTGTTTGTGGGGTAGTGCGAAAGTGTTAGTGCCACTACGGTATCAAGATTAGTACTATCCCATAGGATCCAGCGTGGTTAATTGACTAATAGTCCTTGGAAAACCTCGAAGTAGATTTTAAGAAGAGTAGCCAGGCTACCGTATTTATTATAATTATTTAGTTTTATTCTTAGAAAGCCATGCAAACGTTAACGCGTGATATCCTCTCGTGTTCATTCTTGCTCCCCTTCCCGACCTTCCTCTAGATCTTACCTACCTTACCTTCCATCATCAGCCCAGGACGCGAATCAGCGATGTTTTCCACGACACGTATCTGTACAGAATGTTGCCTATAGAGGTATTACAATATTAGTATAGATCACATCTCTCTAGGAACTTAAGGCTTACTAGGCACATAGCACATGCAGCATGATTTACCCATGTCCAGCCAGTACAGCCTGGGTTATGGGGGAAATTGGTCGCATAGCCGTGCCAACATCGGTATTTCACGTATCCTCTTGGTCCGGAAGAGTCAGACATTGCGGAGCTTTTTCTGTAGGTAGGATTGACTTTGGCTTTGTAGACAGTGTTGTAGTGCTGATTTATGGGGAGGAATTATTGTAAGTGATAGGTATTTTGCCTAAGAATTGTGTTGATAGAGAAAGAAGAAAGAAGGGAAAGGGAAAGAAGAGGCAGGGCAATTTATACCCCCCTAGGGTAGCGTAGAGCAGTGATTCCAAATGCCAATTTGATTAAGAACAGAAACAATGAGTTTTGTGAATCAATATTGTAGGCTGATTCACATTGAACTAGGGAATAGGTAGGTTTGATATCGAGGTAGGTGCTATATTAGGGTGGAGATAGCGAAATCCTCTCTTGAATGTGAATCCTGTTTGTGTTGACATAGTTTACTACAAGTAGAGTTCAGTACAGCTTAAAAACTTTGTAACACTCTGATCCGATCTGCAAATGACCTCTTTGCCACATCCGTATCTGTCGGCATCACTTCAAAAGCGTGAGGGCATCCCGGGTGCACATGCAGCTCGGTAGCGATCCCAACTTCAGACAGGCGCCGCGCATACTCAATATCCTCATTGAGGAATATATCCAGCTGTCCAACCTCAATATACGTTGGCGGAAGACCGGCCAAATCCACCATACGCGCAGGAGCAGCGTAGGGAGAGACTAAAACGGAGCCGGACCCAAAGAGAGCTCCCCAGCCTGTCTTATTGTCTTCGTAGGTCCATGTCGCAAACGGGACGATGTTAGGATCAGGAATGATGGTGCGGTCGTCGAGCATAGGGTAGATAAGTATCTGCTTGGCGATTGGGGGGTTGAAATGGCGATCGCGTGAAAGAAGGGCAACGCCAGCAGCTATGCCTCCTCCAGCACTGTCGCCCATAATGGCGATGCGGGCTGGGTCAACGTTCAGCTCAGATGCATGGTCGCGGAGCCATGTTAATCCACAGAATGCATCCTCAAGTGGGGTCGGGTGTAGATAGTCAGGGGCATAGCGATATTCGACGCTGAGGAATGGGACGCCCGAGGCGGAGACATAGCGAGCGACGATGTGCTCCCAGTGGGAAACGGAACCAAGGATCATGCCGCCGCCGTGAATGTAGACGACGGCTGGCGAATTGCTAGTACTGGGGTTGGCGCTTTTCTTGGTGTACCAGCGAAGGAGGAGGGGATGATTGTCGGCGGTTTGGGCATAGTAGTCCTGCATCACCACATCTTCAGGCACTGGATGACCGCTATTGAAAGCACCCAACATGTTATAGAAAGTGACACGTCGTGCGTCAATGTCCCCTATTGCTGGGGCTGGTATGTTGCCTTTGGCCTTTATTATAGGCGCGAGGATAGCCTCGATCTCGGGGTCGAGCTTGAACGGCATGTTATAAGTTGAAAGGTTTTGTGTTTCTGTAAAAGTTGTTCGAGGGGCCGCAACTTTGTTAGAATCAAGAGCACTTGCTAGCTTTATTGTTGCCCCCCCCGGATATACAAGTATATATATCTGCTGACCCTTCTACTCGGTAGGAGACCGGTTATCAGTCAAGCCGCGGCACAACCACAGCGTCCTAACTGTGCAGGTTATTTAGCTATGCTAGGTCTTACATGCCGTGAAATGCCATACGGATAACTTGGCCCGTACTACGGGAAGATGGCTTCACTTGTTGTCCTATGACCGACCTCTATCCCCTGTCTTTCGAGGACTAGGGTATTAGCCTTTGTCTAAGGGAGTAGCAGAGGGAGGGAGTTGTGCTGATGCCAGAGGTAGGTAAAGAGGCACAGACTTGGGAAACGACGCGGGTTTGGATAACCGCATGCTTGCGCAATTATTATTCTTGAATGAGAGCGATAACCATAAATACCGTGGGCATTACCACTGGTAGCCAAATCTTGCAAGCTGAAGATATAACGCAGCGGAACTATATGTCCACGAAGAGCATTCGACCCTAAGTTTGACCAAAAGGCGTCCAGAGTAGCATAACTGAACAATCAGGTGTGCCTGATAAGTAATCCCGTCAAGCTAAAAGTATATGTATCCGCCACCTATCTGCCAATAGGAAAGTGTGGAGGTAATACCCCGCATTGAACAAGCGCCTCCAGAACTCCACACTATTCGGGATATGCTATCGGTACCAGAAAGCTCTCCCTGTAATTGCACTAGTCCCTCAAAGGTAGATAGGAAAGGCTGAACTATCCCATGTTGTGTGTAAATACGCCTAAGAGATGCAAGGGTTGTAACTACTAAGAGATTCTTGGAAAAGCAAGAATGAAAACCGGCGCTAGCAATTCCACGGAAAAGCCCTGTATTTCATTAGTTCCCAGCTTCGGGGGAAAGGAACATACATGACGGTGCTTTTGTTTCAAATACTTCTCTCAATACTCTCCGTAGGTCTCTGTCGTTCCTTTGCTGCCCGAAGAATTCGAGGTCGAGGAGGAACCCCTCGTTACTTACAAGTCACGACGCTTTCAAGTACGGAGTGATCTACCCTGAGTTCGTGTCCCAAGTCGAAGTAAAATAGAGCGGTTATGTTGAGCGTCCTCTCGGGTCGAAGTGTTATTGCACTGTTTTAAAGGTACCTTAGGCCACGGCTTTCTCCAAGGTACCCCGCAATGGCTCGCTAGTCACCTGACACTAGAGCGGAGGGAAATTTTGTTGCACATCGCATTAGCGCTTGCCCTGTTAGTGTTGAACAACGTTGCTTTTGATGACAGCGAGATTAGCATTACCTGATCCCCGTCCTCCGAGAAAGATCCTGCTCTTTATCGACCTTGTGAAGTTAAAAAAGGGGGGAGAGTTCGCTTAATTAGCGCATGGCCACTGCTGAACCAGGTATACTATAATAAGTAGGCACCCCAAACAGGAGGAATTCCAACTTCAATTCCTACTAAGACGGCACATGCACGTCAACCTGGTCTATATAATGAGTTTTATTGTTTGAGATTCATGGAATTTATATTCTTCTATCGACGAGGTCGACCTCAGCAGCTGAGCTACTAGACACTGGGTGGAGGGCTGGGCTCTGGGCTAGGAATTGAGAAAAGGGGATGGGTTTGGAAGGGGCGACTGGACACTGTAAAATAAACCGGCAAGTAGAAGGGAGGTATGATCCGCATGGGCCTGGGAGCGATGCGCTCACAACGCGATCTCGTCGCCGTGATTGTTGCCGGGATGCTGATATTTTCCACCAGTGCTGCATTGGGATTAGGGATCGAGCTTCCAACAAGAAGCCTGGCTACTGGAAAGGGAATCGTTCGTTAGTAGCATCGGTTAGTAGATCAACACTTCGGCACAGAAATAGACAAAGAGAGGAGGTAGAAGCATGTCCTTTCGCTGGTATTATCCAGATCAAGTTCAACGGTGATTTCTCAGAACGAGTCATGCCGAAGCAATCCTCGAACACCCGTCATGCTCCATACCTATGACTTACGATCTCCATCTCTCCTTCCTCCAAATATCCAACACGAATCCAGTCCTTCTCGAGTACCCACAGGTCTATATCTCCGTATAGACCACCCACCCTCTTATCCAATCGAACGAGCGTCAAAATCGGCAAACTCATGGGAGTCTATGGACTACGCCGCTGAAGATGTAACGGGTAGACCAGTTTTCTCCGTATGAAGAACTGCCTCCCCAATCTCTTGTGAGGAGGCGTCGAGATCTCTCAGGTTGTGGAACCAATCACCCCTAGACTTTCTCCACCACTCTCCGAGAGCAATAATGGTAACACCAGCCATGATAACGATTGCGTAGTTCAGCAGGCCCGCATCCTGGTCGATAGCGCTGTCGCTATATTGTGGAGAGCAGAGAACGGCAAATGCAAAGCCGTTCCAGACAAAGGTAACAACAGCCATGATGACTCCGAATCGTCCGAGATCAAAGAAGCTCGGCTTGAAGGTCTTCCGGGTGATGAAGGCGCGCCCAAAACCTAGAAGTCCATACGCGGCAATGGAGCCTGCAGCCGACGTCGATGTCAAGCTGGAAAATGCGACCTGAGAAGGCAGCTGTGTGCAGAGAAGGAGAGCTGCAATGGTAGCAATGAAAATTACAGCGTTATGAGGCTGCTTGCTTTTTGAGACTCGGCAGAGCACGTCGCTGAATGGGAAGACAGCATCTCTTGCAATTGCGAAGACCAGTCTCGACACTGCAACCATAGAGACCGAAGTATTCAAAATGGCTCCTATCATCGAGACGATTGTGGCGACGACATGCGCATGTGGACCCAAGGCTAGAGCATACATGTTGATAAATGGCTGGGGCGCGCTGGTGTTGTAAAATGTGTCGATGGGCGGCATACAGAAGAGGAAGACTAGGATAATTGGGAAACCACAGATTGCTGAAACAACGGTAGCCCAGAAAACACCCTTTGCAGCAGCTTTCTTTGCGGACAAAGTCTCTTCAGCGACATGACCGGAAGCGTCCTCACCCACGAGACAACTGGCCACAAGGTACCAAGATAGGACCCAATTGAGCCCGGGACTGGTGTTCTCTCCGTTGTAGGTCGATGTAAAAACAAAATCAGCAGACTGGAAGCCGTAAGTGTTGTGGACTCCGATAGGCAGCCAAATAAAGTTGAGGAGAATATCAATCGCGATGACAATGACGCCAGCGCGGAAGACCCAGGCATAGGAGCGCGGTGGTAGGAAGTTCATCGAAGTTGCGACGCCGAGGAATAGCAACGAGAATGCCCATGCTACGGCTCGGGCTTTCACATCTGAAGTGTCATACGGGAAGGTCGTGTCCGGGTTGAAAACAACGACTTCAGAGACAAGATAATTGGCAACACCGAAAGAGTCGACAGCCAAGAACGCTGTCCAAGCCACCAACGTCCAAGCGGCTACCATGAAAGAGACGAAGCGTCCCAGCTTTCCGGCCCCCCACGACCGGAAGGCCCAGTAATAGATGGACCCGGCAGCTGGGTATGCGGAGCAAGCCTCTGCGAGCGTGGCAGCGGTAATGATTGACAAGATACTTCCGGAAACCCAAGAGCTCCACCTTTTGAAAAACTCGTCCGTCAGCAAGTGGTTGATTGAAAAGCCAATAGTCATTGCAGGAGATCTACATACATTGCAGCAGGCCCACCTGCGCTCAGCGCGATATAGAACGAGACCCTAATGCCACCAATACAATATAGGGCAGAGAAGGAGCAGGCAAAGTTGTCAAAGGATCCCCAGCCACGGGTAAGCACCGACTTGTAACCCAATTTCTGCAAATCTATATCATCTTGGTCAAAAGAAGTTACGGATTGCGGGGCGTGATCTTGCCCAAGCTTTTCGGGGAGAGCCGGGTCGTCTTGGCTGGAATCAGGGGCCATGGCGACAGCAACTCTTTCGTGAGCTGAGGTATATAGGCCGTCTTTTCCAGGTCGAATTGGAACAATCAATAGTGGAAAACCAAGTTATTTTCCTGAAAGATGATATCCCCAAAGAAAAAGGAACGATTGGCGGGGTGTGAAAATTTTGAGACTAAAGTAAGGTAAGGTAAGGTTCCGCCGATAAGCGGCGATTGTGTCGCACGTGGCTTTGCATACACGTGACCGTCTCAAGAACCATGTCTCCACACACTTCTGGCTAAATTTACATATTGATAGCTAAGAGCTAATCGCTAACGAAACAACGAAGCAGACAGTTATTACACTGACTACCTAATGGTCTGACGTCCGTTGTGGCATGTCTGAACCATAACCGTTTGACACAACCTGCTCCTAGGTGCGATCCAACAGAAAAGCATTGAGGCATTATACAAGATGAGGTTATCAAACTTCTGACCTCGATCCTTATAAAAGTCTACAACATGTTAACTGGGGTTTGGATCCTTATTCCCCACATTGAGTGCATTCGCCTCTGCAGCAGTCCTTCAGGGTTGATCAAGACAAAGGCTCCCATTAACTCCATGCTGATTAGACAAATAATTTGATGGCCCAATATCTATAACTAGGTATACAGTCTGCAATTTTAACCACTTCGCCAGTCTTCGTTGATTATAGCGCAAATGCCTTTTCTGTCGTGGAAGGCACGAAACTCCCCTTCTCCGCCACCGAGTTGGCATCCGTCGAACCCTCTGACCCATGCTCGATTGCCGGTTGGTTGAAAAGAGCGTCATGACTTAAATGCGTGCCATGAGTAGTTTCATTGACCTTATTAAAAGTCACCCAGGCTAACCCGGGAAGAGAGACAAAGAAGAGAGCCAGATTGATCGCACAAGCTCCATTGTAATCGAAGTTCTCTGCCGAGACGACGAAACCAAATGTTGATCCGACGGATCCGATACTGTTGATGATGCCAGCTAGGAAGGAAGTCTCGTTTAGGTCGTTGGAAAAGCTTCCTATCAACCAAAACATATATGTAGTGACGCTATATCTTCAGTCAGTAATAAAACCCCGCGTTAGATGCTTAGTGGACGATAACTCACAGCGGATCAGAGAACCCCCAAAGTGAGAAGACGAATGCACCAAGGCCGTAAGAATGATCCGACCAATCAATTGACGGATGTACTTTCTCATAATGAGCCTGGACAGCTTGACCGAGTATCCAGGAGCCGCCAGTGAAAAACGTAACTATTACAAGGCCGATCTTGGCACGGGTTGGTCGACTCCAGCGAGTACTATCTAGCAATTGACCCATTCCGAGAGCGCTAAACAGTCCGAGAAGATAGAAGAGAAGGGAGTTCAGGGCTCGTGCCCGCACCGTAAAGTATGCAAAATTGAACTGCCACTGGTAAGACAAGAACCACTGGGCGTAGATAATAAGAGGGAGCAGGGCCAAGATGGCGGGCTTCTTAAAAATCTCCTTTAGGACGTTGAACTCTTTGGCCAACGAAGGCTGTTGTTGCAGGACCACTTTCCGTCCATCGGTTCGTTGGACATTTTTGGCCGACGGGAGTATCAGAGCAAATGGAAAGCCTAAGCTCATAATCGTCATGATGACAATGTACGTGGGCCTGCTCACTCCACCGCGATAATTTCTCTGCGCGTTGAGCCCCAAACTGATCATCCCGCCAACGGAGCCTCCAAGAGCTTGAAGAGCGAACTTGATGGACACTAGTGCAGATATTATTATGGCGACTCATGTCAAGGAAGTCCCAATTTGAACTTACTGGCCGTCCCCTTTCTGTTCTCTTCAGAGTACCCCAAGAGAATAGCTCCAGATGATACCCATAGGAAGCAAGCGGAGATGCCCAAAATAACGGAACCGAGGAGCAAAAGCCAGGTAGACCCAAACCGATCAACAACATACAGTCCAGCAGCATAAGGGGTATAGCCGAGGGTACCAATCTATACAAATTCAGATGTCTACTCGGGGGGCGCGCTGCGGTATAACTCACCAAGAGCGTATACTTGGGCGTGAGACGGTTAGAAAAGCCCCCGGCAAAGATACTTCCCACCGCAAGGACTCCGAAAACAATTGCATTTGCCGCGTTTGAAGTTCCCGGACTCACACCACCTCCTGCTCCCATGCCATTCAAAGCGCTGAACATTCCCGGGCACGTGAAGGCAGTCATAGCTACACAGAAAGCAGAAAAGATCGACGAGCGGTACCAGCGCACATGGTGCTTTTCCTCCTGGGCCGACATATCGCTAAGATTGGGGTAGGACTGGAGAGGAGGAGGGCGGACGGTAGACAGAGTAGAAGCGTGGAACTTGTCAACGATAGCCAGATAGGTATGAGAAGGGCCCTCTGGATGAATCAGTTTTATATCTATAGAAGGACATGGTATGGATTTAGTTACTTAGTTCTTGGCTTGTCTAGATCTCGCCCCATTGCCTAAAATGCGGAGAGACAGGAAATGACGAGAAAGACGAGAAGTCTGACGTGACAATCAGTGCTTTGTAGAGATCAAGCCGGAGGTCAAGCCGAAAGAGCGATATCCTCCAGTATCAAATTGTCAATAGCGGGGGGTCCGGCGAGGATCAGAGTGGGATTCCTGCCATGTGCGCTGCCGAGCAGAAGATTCTAACCCGTGTGATAGACTGATAGTAGTGCCGCTATCACCGCCCTCCGTTCGCATTGTGCACGCTTCTCGGGACTGCTCCGTGTGCAGCCAGTCAGAAGAGCCGGAGCCGCATGTGTCAGCAGCGGGTTTGTTGTTTGACAGCGGTTCCATATCTGTGATATCCCAAAAGAGACATTGCTGGAGTTGCGGATGGAACCGACTGGCGTTGTGGACGAAGACCGACTGGTCGCTGCGGCCGCCTTGCAATTGCTGCAGTGTGGGTCTGGATGGCGTGCGAGAGACCTCGTCAAAATCCTCGTCAAAATCATGGTGTTGTCCCTAAAACAGACCTCTCGCTTCGAAGACCACGGCAAGCCCGACTACGGTCCAGCCCCAGCTCAAGGTGGCGGCTACTGGCACTCGAACTGTAGACGCCAGTATGAACATCCGACTTTACCATGTTATCCTAAAACGCCTAGGGGCTCAAGGTCTCATTCAGAATCTCTTTCACGATGGGTGACCGGAGGCCATTGCGAATAGGGTGAGTGCTCTAGAATCCGAGCACTGGGAAACCTGCGCTCATATATATCAAAATATCAGGATCATTGGAGCGGGACTCGTTGGTGCTACAGCCGCCATTGCCTTGTCCCGATTAGAGAATGTTGTCGTGAAAGCGTTTGAGCGTTCGCCAGGGCCGCGCGAGGAGGGTGCTTGGATCTCCTTCAACGTCTCTGGTAAGTATGGCGTTCGTCCTGCCAGGCCATATCTGATCCCGTAGGTCTCTCCATCCTGGATAGGCTCATTGATCTGGACCAAATCCAGCAGATCTTATACCGCGGAGACTCGAATGGAGCCTACGTGAGCAGACATTGGAGGACCGGAGAGATACTTGCGCTGGCTCACTCCTCTCGTCATGTGGCCGAGAAGTTTACCCAGGCGCGCACGCATCGCGTTCCTGTATTAAATGTGCTCTTATCAAATGTCCCAGCGGGAACCATTCAGTATGGTCGTTCTGTGCTTGGAACTGAAGTCACGGAAGATGGAGTGCGGGTGAATTTTAAGGACTCGGAACCAGAAACTTTCGACCTGGTTGTAGCAGCCGACGGCATCTACTCTGTAAGTGTGACCCTTTGCAAGGTGTATCGGAAATTCACAGTTTTCAGAAAATCAGACAGCAGTACCTCTCGGCGAAAGTTGAATTTAGAGGCGCTGTTGCTTACCGCAAGATCTTTCCTGAAAGTCAGGTCAGTCATATCCGCGGCCTTCCAAATGACACGTCGGTGTGGCGGGGCAATGGCGGGTTCATGTTTCTATCACGACTTGGTAAGCCAATCCAACATCTAGAATTAGTATTCGGTGATGTTAATCAGGAGAATATGAAGGGTTGGGCATGTATGGCGTTGTGGCCATAGTACCGGAAAGCCCCGAATTTGCAGCCACACTAAAATGGGCACGAAGTGTTGGGTCTGAAGGACTACAAAGACTCCGACAACGTTTTTCGGTGATTCTTGCCCTTCCCTATAAAACTTTTAAGAGACTCACTAACGGATTTGACCAGAATTGGGACCCGATAATTGACCAAGTACTCCAAACAATGACAGATATAGATGCATATCCCCTTGATTCGGGGCCATGGATGAAAGAGCTCGTGCGAGATGATCGCATAGCCTTTGTTGGAGATGCTGCGCATCGTGAGTTTTAGAATGGAATTTGCCATGATTGTAGAAAGACGCTGCTAACACAAATCAGCTACTGCTGGTGCTTATGGAGCTGGCTCTGCAATGGGTTACGCTGATTGCTGGGCGCTTTTCCGCTCTTTAGAGCAGTCATACAAGCGGCCCAAACCAAACGCCCCATCGATAGTAGAGAGTCCTGTTCCGCCTCATCTCTACGACCTACCCCGTGCGCTTAGACTGTATAACGAAACACGGCGCCACTTCTTGGGTCGTGTAGAGCTTCAAATGGCACTCGACCGAAATGAGAGTGCGTACCTGGCTGAAGCAGAGGATGAAGAAGAATGGATTAGGAGATTCAAAGAGCGTCATTCGAATCAGATTTGGCTAACTGAACATGACGTTGAAGCGGAGTTCCAGAAAACGTTGGCCGGGGAGGCTCATTGGCTTTCTCAAGTTGAAGCAGCTAAAGGAGTGAAAGCGCACTTATAATAGATGTTGAAGATTGATTGATATAACATTGACACATGGACAGGGTCTAGAGGGGACATGGATAGATTGCTTCCAGTAGCAGAACCATAGCGTGTTGGCTCACTCTGCGTAGGATGTATACATTATCCTAGATGTGATCATCCTATGGAGTACAATTCATTGTCCTACTAATGGTGATAATGATGAATCGCAAATTCGGGATGGAGCATGGCGTTTGATTGCTAGGTTACTGCGGCATGCGAAGTTGCCCTGATATCCACTCGGACTTCGCTTCCAGTTGAGTCCATAGACGATCTAGTCCTTGCTCTAATATCTCAGTCGCTTCTCGATCATGCAAACCAGGAGAGCAGCCCTTTCTTAGGGCATTTTGAACCAGCCGAATCGCCATTAATAGCCTTGCACAGGTTTCAGCTGTTTAATAAGGGCGACCGAGAAACGGGCGGACTTACCTATGTCCCATAATAACATCTACTTCGTGTTCTTCCGAGAGAAAGACCCTAATCATAGAGAAGCCGGCCAGTAGACCATCTTGGAATAAGGTCCATACGGGCAGTGGGAATTGACGTTTGGTATCGTCAAGTATGTGAAGGACCAGTGGCCGGAAGAGGGAAAACAGCGTAAACCAGTATGTCAATTTCAACCGTGTCCCCACTTGTGATGCGCTCCCTCTGCCAGGCTCCGGAGACCATTCCAGAAACGTTGGCAGGGTTTCTATCCATAGGCCCAGTTGATTTTTCAACTCCTGGATAACAAGCGAGACTTCAAACCCATTGCCTGGAGTTTCGTGCAGACAGAATTCAAGGCTGGGTGTCCCCATGATCCTAGCCAGGATGGCTTTGAGTGACATTTCAGCTAGGAAGAAGGTGTAGATTGTGCGCGTGTGTTTCGGTAAGTGAGCAGTATTAGGTTCGTCACACCCTAACGGCAACGGAAGACTATGTTCCAATTGTGGGAGCTGGCTTTTAGGCAAAGTGTTTATCTCCAGAGTCAAATCTCTTCGAAATATCAGCTCTGCATTGAAGTAGGCGCTTTCTGGCACAATACCTTTCAAGATTCAAGCAAATCCAGTACAGCCGGAGGATCGTCTTACTTTCCTCCTCACTCCTGTTAACCTTCAAAGACTTATCCCTGTTGATAGCGGTGAGCTGATGTATAATTGCCGCGCTTGCAAAGCCCGTACCGTTGGATCATCATATAGAGGGTAGCACAACCAGCGTAGAGGTACGACCAGAATGCTAGGATCCGGCCTTTCTTGAGCATGAAGATGGCCGCCAGGACTTGGGCCTGTGCAAACTCAAGGGTAAATTCTACCGTCAACTTTGAAAGCAGCTGAACTGCTTTCTGAAAATGCGGCAGCCCTCGCTCGATCGAGGCACGTTCATCGTATGACTGCGCCAGTGCAATAACCAAAAGGGTAAGACACGTTTCTATATCATCTGGTAATCCTCCCTTTGCTGCTGATGATGCTATGTCAAACATGACTTGGTCGCAAATGATTGGATATAAAGGGCAGACTCTCTCGAAGAATAGCATCACTAAAGGCATGATATTTTTTAGCTCGGGCAACTTGTACTGAGCGAGCATATCGGGAAAGGGAGGACGACGCTCTTCCTTGGCAATGAGAGTATCAGGAATGTATCGCGATCTCTTCTTGCTTTCGTCGGGGACATGTGATCTGTTGTCGAAAGTTGCAGGGATGCTTCTCAAGGGATAGCTGGCTGGCGTATAGTGTGGGAGTGTGGGACTATCTAACACAGATACCGTATCATCTTGACTTGCAGGTGTGAGGAGGCTCGATATTGGTAGAACCATGGAGGGTGATACGGCACTGGGCGTGGGGTCGCCATTATTCCCAAGTTGATTGGCGTTTGCCTGGCGTCCATCCGAAGAGGAACTGGGGAGAGTCGACAGAACATCCAACTTCTCTTCGAGTTGTGCTATGCGTTGAAGTAAGAAAGATACCGAAGGGTCACGACTGTTTACCAGGTTAGTTGAAGTTCACTCTGGTTCTCAGACAATGAAGACATTTGCTCACGTGGGACCGCTACTCTGCCGATAATCACAGCGAAAGCCATGGCGCTGGCAGAAGCTACAGGCCGGCTGCCCTTCATTGCATTTCACTTTCTTCAGACGGCACGTCTCACATGCCTGGGAATAGAGAGTCAGTCATCCGAGTTGGAAGATGCAGGATTTCTGAACTGGGAATCTGGGGATGGTAGCCGTACCGTTGAAGCACGATGAGGATCTCGACGAACGCCCCGGAGAAGGGGCAAAGGTTTCTTCGGGGATGGGCATGGCGCGGGAGGACATTGATCTGAAGGCGATGATGACGGTGGGTGGTCTATTGACAGGACGGACGTTGTGCTTTTGCGGCGCTTTCGTGGAGGGCCGTCGTAGGACAGCATATCTTGTAGCTCTCCGGGATATACTTCTGGGGGTCTCTCTCTCTCCCATTGAATTCATCCGTCGTTGAATCCTTCTTGGTCTCTTCTAAGGATATGATGCTCATTGATCCATGCTGCCCCTCGATGAGGAGGTTCGAATCACGTGCATCCGAGCCACAGCGGGATCCCCAGCCGCAAGTGGCGTCAGCAGTGGGCGTAAAGTCGCCATCACGGGGGCTCCACCGCCAAGCAGACGATGTCTCCGCTGGGAAGAAGATGAAATGGGAATCATGGGAGATTCGGATATTGATTCGGATATTCGATTGAAGACCGCACGTAGGCCTTTGCTTTGATTGGCCAGACACGGATTAGTTTCCGGATGGCCAGGATATCAATTGATCCTCTATAGTGATTCAAAACATCTGCCCCCATGTTGGTTGCCGGCCAGGATTTGTTTCTTCGTGATAACGCGATTCACCATCATCACAGGTGGGTCTGGTGGGCTGAGGCAAGGCTCTCTTCTCTCCCTCTTCACGCGTCCTTATATTCATTCTTCTTTCTTTTCGTCTTGTATATGCTTTTCTTTTCTTGCGTTGTCACTCCAGTTGCTTTCCGGCACAGGCTCTTCTTTTCTTTCTGATCCCCCTGTCAATCTCCCCACCCCTACACAACATGCCGTCTCAAAACCTCAGAGAGTCAAGATTGAAAGTCGCCATTATCGGGGCCGGCCCAGCGGGATTGGGAGCGGCCATTGAATTCAACAAGTTGCCGTTCGTGGATTGGACAGTCTATGAAAAAGCAAGCGCTGTCCGTGAAATTGGAGCCGGACTCAGCATTCAATCCAACACCTGGCGCTTGCTCGAGTCGATGGGCGCGGCCAAGAACCTGAAGCCCAAGGACTTTTTCCGACCTGCTGATAATCATTCTGTACAACATCGGTACGTCTACAGAAATCAAGAAAGCTTTAGCGGCACACACTGAAGCCGTGTGAGAAATGGACGGACAGGAGAGTTACTTGTTTCGCATGGCCAGCCAGGTGAGTGGCACCGAGAAGAACAAACCCTGAAGGGAAGCCTTGCAGCTAATCTCTCCAGCAGGCACCCCTGAAAGCCAATTGCATGCGCGGGCGCACCGTGCGAAGCTACAGAATGCGCTTTTGAAAGAAGTCGATACCAAACATATCTCTCTCTCGAAGCGGCTCATAAAGGTCACCCGGCAGGCCTCGGGAAGACAACTTATTGAATTCCAGGACGGGTTTAAAGATGAGGTGGATCTAGTTGTAGGCGCAGATGGAGTTCGATCAGTCAGTCAAGGTCTTTATGCTCACAATTGGATGTTTGGTAACCTTTAATCGCAATGCCAGGTCGTACGGAGTTTTGCATTTCCAGATCATCGGGTTTCCTATACGGGTAGAACATCATACCGGACACTTATCACCTCAGAGGAGGTAGCTCGCGTCCCAGATGTGCCCAATGCTGTCACATTTTGGCAGGGGCCCAGTCAGTGGCTTTACACATGTCCTCTCGGTGATGGCTTGTTCGAGATCACAACCATGGTTAATGAGCCTAACGAAGGGGGCGAGAAGGAGAAAGTGAGTTGGGGTCAAGATGCTACAGTTGAACAGATGACTCGACATTTTAAGGTATGTGCTTAGCCAAACAGTCGGTTTCCGTGCCTACCATATTCACAGAGTTGGATTAGGATTTTGCACCAATCACAAAAGATATTTTAGCTCTTTCGAAAGACGTCAAACAGTACGCTCTTTTCGCCGGACCTAGATTAGAAAGCGTCGTTGCCAATGGCTCTGTGGCATTGGTCGGAGATGCTTCACATCGTAAGTCCCGTAAAATCCTCGTATATTTTTGTTACGTGTGCTAATTGATGTTCTTCAGCTCTTTCTGGGGCCTTTGGTGAGTATGAGGTTCTTCTGTCCTCAAAAATAGCTGACGAGAGACATTAGGCAACGGTGCAGGCTTCGCCCTGGAAGATGTATATGCGCTTGCCGCATCCATTTCGTGGGCATATGAGCGTGACCTCAACTTATCGGAGGGACTGAATCTATTCGATCAAGTGCGTTCGCCGCACTACGCGAAGCTTGTGGGTTCCATTTCCTCTAGTCCCTTTAACTCGATCTCTCAATGAGCTGACAACATCATAACAGTATGGAATCTTAGACGAGTTTGGAAAGACGGATGCATATGTACGGGCATCCAATTTTGATTTTGATGGAGCTGTAAAGGTCTTGATCGAACAGACCTGGAGCCAGAGACATCACTGGTTATATGACTATGATGCGAGTCCCCTCTGTATTCATCAAAAACTTTTCGGGGTATTGCTAACCCGACGAGCACCAGGTCCGGCAGGGTATCGCAGACGCAATCAAAGCCGCCGACGCCCAGTCTCCTCCAAGCAGACTTTCCAGCAGACTCTGAAGAAGCTGATACATAGATTTGCTGCTACGCCGCCTGTGGCAGTATCCATATGTACATCTATATATATACCACCTTTTCTCAATGTGAACTTCAAACTCTACCTGGTGCTCCAGCCAATGGATCTACAAACGTGCCTGGACCCCGATAGCATTGAACTGGCGTTCTATAGCCCTAATCCTAGCTTCCGTTCCTCTCTGTCCCCCTTATCATCCTAATAGGCTCTATTAGATTAACAGGTTATATTTGCCTATGTACTTAAGAGGATATGTAACCGTAACGACGGATTTAGAAGGCTGAGCTTGGTAGCTAACGTGTAAGGTAACGTTCAACTACCTAGGGAACAAAAACGCTCAGGGCTAGCGTCTATATAATGTATTGATGTCTTCAGCCAACAAACTCCGTAGTAAACCGGGAACTATGAGCAGACCTATATATTCTAACCCAGATTATAGACGATCTTATCTAGTAGGGAAATAAGATCTCTTTAGTCTTGCAATTAATTGTACGACAGGCCTCGACAGCTTCAACAAACGTCCTAAACTCGCCTCTAATTCTCCTATCTTTGATCATTGTCGACAATTCGTAACGATAAAACTCGCTTGACTTCTGGACCTTATAATTAACTCATGCAGCCTTTTATATGATGCAGATACATTACCTCTCGAATATCGAGTGTCCTCTAAACGACCCTCTAATGCCATATTTAACAGGCCTTTTTGTTCTAAGAAATTCCAAATTCCACTATGTCTTCAAGATAATGAATTCACGGATGATTGATTGAGCTGACCAGGGGTAATCCTGAGCAAAATTCAACACCTGCAACTTTAAACTCTAAGGGTCAGGTAGTAAAATTAATAATTAGCATCAAAGCTACACTGTTTTATCCTTCTTATTCCAGACTATCATCAGCATCAGGTCTCAAGTCGGTCATGGGATCGTCATCATCTGAGCGATGCACATTTGGGTAAAACTTGAAAGGTGTTCCCCGCTCATTCTGAACAGCTAAAGGTCTTAACGGCGTGGTTGTCGGACTAGATTCAATGGCTATTCGAATGATAAATCGGATACGTGAAACTATCTCCTTTCCTTCAAAGTCCCACCGTAATGGGATGGCCCTTAAAACCTAGGGTAATGTTATTAGATATATTTTGCACTTTTAGAAACGCTTCAAAGACTTACTCTTGACTCATTGTCAATGTGAAGGAAGCGGAATTCCAGCCCATCCGAACAAATACCATAGACGGATGAATTTGCTTTACCCATGGTTTTCCTGGAGCGATGAACAACTCCTAATTATTCGTATGTTAGAACATGGTCTTACAGTGCAAAGTCTAACAACTTACCCATATATGACAAACATTGGACCTCCCCTAGTTGTGCAGTATACTCCTTTTTGGCTTCCATGACTACCAGATTCAATCCCATTTCAGACGCGCTCTCGTACCATAAGCTATAGTCAGCAATACCTGAATATAATCTCTTCTCACCATTAAACTCGACTGGATAGGTAAGTTTGCTTTCGAATTGTAATTGCACTGGAGCTGGAGGAACTGGAGCAGGTGTTGATGGTCTATTATCACCCGTATTCGCCGCTTGAGAAGTTACTTGGTCGACGAGTCTTTTCTCCGCCGCGATACATGATATGAGTATCAAATTCACTTTTGTTCTCGTGAGGGCCTCATTTGGGGGAGATCCTTTTGTAACATATTGGATGTCTTCTAATACACGCACTATCTAGTGTCAATAAAATAGACCTAGAGAATTGCTGTGAGTGTCAAAACTTACGTAATGCATCTGGGACAGGATACAGATGATCTAAATCAATGTTCCAACGGTGCTTCGCTTCCTCTAGCTTGAAGAGTGATAAAACATCCTGTGAGGTCAATGAACCAGCAGATAGTGTTGGACCGTTTGGACCGTGATTTTCGAATTCATCAAGCGCGTTATTAACCTCTGCTTCATCAAGCTTAGGAGATTTCGACTCTTTCGAGATAAATATTTGACTGAGCCGACACCTGAGAGAGCAGAACTTGGACCCGGTTGGCATATTGTTCGGCTGCAATACACTGATGAACTATTATAAGACTTATAACAATTAGCAAAGTAATAATACGCATGAGGTAGAGAAGAGACGGTTCAATGCTTTGAAAAAGTTTAGGGCATCAGAGTATTTCGAAACAGACTAATAAGCGCAACCAGATAATACTTTGTTCGTTGACGTACCTTACCTAGGTACTTGTCGCATAGAAGTCAGGTGAAATTCAGGTCACATGATAACCTCGGTCAAGGGGTCCCACTTCTGTATATATAGGTAGCCTCTCTAGACCTACCTGGTAACCTACCTTCACTCTTTAATCGAGCCTGTTTCTCCTGTTCGACAGGTACCCGTTCACTTCGCTCGCGTTAAGGTAGGTAAAACAATGCTTAGCCACGTGACCTAAAATACTTGATTAGTAAGCCATTCTTCTAGTCACCAAGGTACCTTACCTCCTTAATAGCTACCCTAAAGCTGGTAAAGCAGCTCTGCTCACTTTTTCGAACAAAAACAGATTTTATTCGTGTCAGGATTGGCGTGTGATAATCACCTGTTGTAGACAGGAATTCCCGAGCTTTGATAGCTAAGTAGCTCTGCAACATGTTCTGACAAGCCTCTAAACGGATCCCAAGATAGTTCTTCCTCCTCCGCCGCCGGTAATATCTACTTATCCATCCCTCTTTATATTGCCGGTCTCTAATCCAATCTCCGTGCCTCGCGTCCAGAACTTTTCCATGAATCGAAGTTTGATCTTTCTGAATGGGTTTGCACGAGCTTCAAAGACCAGAGGATAGAGAAACAGTAGGTAAAGGATAATAAAAAACGAACACCTTGCATCCCTTAAAAGGGAGATATAATATTCAACTATGTTTTCTTGAACGCATCTCTTAGCTCATTGGTATCAACGCTATACCAGGTACTAACACCATGATGCTTTCCCGTCCCGAAACTCCTCAACACCCATACACACATATCATTATCCTATGGCCGCTAACACACACCTACAAGACCAAATACCAAGCCCTCAGCCCTGTACCGGGCGCCGGAAAGGATGAGCTTCCGTATTGAGAACCCAGTCGTCGAGGCTGATAACGTCGGGGGTACTAAAGATGAGATAGAAATACTTGAGCGTCTCGGCGGTCCAGAAACTCTCCATGCTGTCGCTCTTGGGACTGGGGATCTTGGTCACGTCGTCGAGGGCTGCGCTGCCGTACTGGGTGCGCGTGCGGCCTTCGATGGCTTCAAACATGGCCCAGGCGGAAGCTCGCAGTGCGGGGTCCCCAGTTATGCGGTAGAGAATGAAGACGGATTCGATTGCTTCGGGTCTACATGCGTTGTTAGAAGAAACGTGAAGAAGAATGGAGTAGATAGGGCGAGGGTACAGTACCGGAGGACGTAGCGCGTGTCGGGGATATCTGTGAATCCGGGGAAACCGGGGACACTGTTGGCTTGCTATGAGATAATTAGACGATATATAGATCATGAAGGGTATTGGAAATATACCTCCGCATCCCACAAACAGTCTGTGGCGTTGGCGCACGGGAAAACGTAGAACCTTTCGGGCATGATTCCAGTCGGCATGGCGCGATATGCCCATATACAACCTTCTGTCAGTTTTCGGGCAATTGGAAGGTCATCAGGTCGGTTGAAGACTCTGGAACCCAAGCCCACCATGCCTCCAGCAAAGCAGGCGAGGTGCTGCCCTTGTGGATCGAGCATCAAGCGATCTGGAACCTCAGGGTCCACATGAATGTTCCCGGACATGAGGATATCTGCGTTCTCCTGGGTCATTGGACGGAAGAACAAGTATTCCTTTGCGGTGTCTATAGAATATTCGTAAAGCTGTTTGTACTGCTGAGCCAAGCCATTCAGTAGCATGTATTCCTGGTCCAGATTAGAATTGTTCATTAAAGGAGGGACTTTCGAACCTTGGGCAGATATTCATAAACCGAATCGGCCATAGCCCCGAGAGTGAAAGAAGTGTCGCCTCCAAAATCTTCCTCCTTGGGATCTAGAACGATAGGCCACATGCCAGGCAGTTTCGTTAGACCCTGAGCCCGCTCGAGGCGATCCGTAATACGCTGGATTGCGTCGAAGAATTTCATATCGCCTGTAATCTGGGACAATCTGGTAAATTCAAGGGACAGAGATCCTGTCTCAGCAACAAGAGTATTCCCGCTGTCCTGCACCTCCCCATTTCTCGCCCTGTAGGTACGTTAGCAGAGTCTCTCGCTATCGTCACAAAAGGAATGATACAATTCAAAAAGCAAGTATACCTCTGCCATTTCCACCTTGTAATCGGCATTCTATCCGGCGTATCAAACGCCGCATATAGCAGATTCCCCAACTCAACCGCCTTCTCCAACAGAACCGGATACTGCTTCTCACTCAAGTCATACGCGCTCAGCAGGCCCCCGAGATACCGAATGGTCGTCTCGAAAACATTCAACTCTTCATCTTCAGACTTGGTAAAATCAATCTCCGCTAAAGTTGCAACCGCCTGCGCGAAATCCGTCTTCATATCCATGATCCATAACGTGTCGAGCGAATCGATCAACGTCGCGGCCCAGCCACCAAAGCGGTTCAGCGAGCCTCCCGAGAGCGGCAGAAGTTCATCTTTCAGCCATGCGTGGTTTTTATATCCCTCCCAGGCCCGCGCGAAGCTCTTCCTGATGCCATTGCGCTTGGCCAGTCGGTCTCTGGCCTCGTCCGCCGTCTCGGGGGGGAACTCGTACTGGATCTTCGGGATTGGGGTGGGAGACCCGGTCGGAAAGGGTCGGAAGGATGGCACGGGGAAGTTCTCCTGACGGGATGCCCATTGGAAGTGGCTGTCGGGATGCGCTTTTGGTTTCGTGAATTCGTCGTCGAAGGGACGCGTGAGGGGGATCGCGACGGGCCGCGGGACGTGGGCGGGGTTGAAGTAAAAGAAGAAGACGAAGACGATAGTGGCAGCGGCGCAGATGGGCCACAATCGGCGTATCATTATCATGTTGGGTTTATGGAGAGGAAGACATTCCTGGGGAGGAAAGGAGGTGAGATTTGGTGAAGGCGTTGACGGTGGTCCAGGGATTAGAGTTGGAGTTGGAGTTGGGCGCTCAGGGATAACGATAGGGATAAATATGCTGCAGGGGTATCAATTGGACTTGTTGTCTCCAATTTGCTGCTTTGACAACAGGAGATGTTTGAGTCTGCAAGTTGAAAGATGAAATCCTTGAAGTTAGTTGAATAATCGGCACATGAAAAAGCCTTAAGGTACCTTCAAGGTAGTCAAGTCCCCGGGAAGCGCTACAGTATAATACCTAATGCCCAGCTTTGCTCACCTTGAACAGTCATGGCAATAGGACGTTTTATTGCTAAGGTATAATACTAGAGGTATAAACCGTAATAATTCAAATAATTAATTATCTTACCCCATAGCAAAGCAGAGTTTGCACATTACAAGAGAGTTCCCCCTGTTTTTCCCCCTATTTACCCCACACCCCGCATTTTTGCCTCGGCTGGCATCAACATCAGGAATCCAGTATCTAGCTCTCTCAACACCGCATTCCCATTTCCTTTTTCATTTTCTTTACTTACGTGAAGACTTTCTCCCTCCGAACCAGTTTGATATAATATACCTCCAGAATTATATTGTCTCTTCTTACCTAGGTACCTGCCTACCCACATATCCATGAGACTTCCACGTGATATCAGCCATCCACCATGTCTTCCACCTGCTCAAAAGCTCCCACGAAAGAGCGCGTACCTTCCAGTGCCTCCACTGGCACATTCATGCCCAACCCCGAATTAAAGAATCAATACCAAGCCGATGTATCACTAAAGCGGGTCATTGACCGTACGTCCCAACCTCCGTTCTTTCTTTCATTCATTCAGCACACTCACCGAACCAACCCCGCCTTTCTCTAACACATATACAGTATTCCTACCGCCGACCATCATCAACGAGACGCAAAACGAGCTGGACAGGTTCGGGAGGGAGGTTCTAGGGGCTGAGGTGTTTCGATGGGTGAGCGATGCGGAGAGGAACGTGCCGTTTGTGAGAGGTAGGGTTCGGTCTCGAACGCGAGTTTCTCCTTTTGAGAGAGCGGGTTCTGATCAAGTTATAGGATCGGGGAGGGATGCTTTTGGGAGGAGGACGGATGAGCTCGTTACTAGTGAGGGATGGAGAAATCTGCAGAAAATGGGGTTGAAGGAAGGGTATGTCTCATCCCATCCTGTCTTACGCGGGAGAATGAATGGCTTGCTGATATAGGAGCAGGATTGTTGCTATTGCGTATGAAAATAAGTATGCGGAATACTCTCGAGTCGTTCAGTTTGTGAAGTAAGTGAGCGAAATCCCAGTAGGATCTCAGGGCTAAGTATCTGGAGGTATCATCTTTGGACTGGTTCCTGTGCCACGGTTACATGTCCGAGTGCGATGCAAGACGGAGCTGCTTCGCTTCTACGCCGGCACCTCTCTGTACCCGAACACAGTTCCTCCCTTACTCCAGTAGCCCGTTCAGTACTTAAAGAAGCCCTCGGCCGCCTCACATCTCGCGACGACGATGCCTGGACGTCCGGGCAATGGATGACAGAACGAATCGGGGGATCGGACGTGTCCGGGACCGAAACGCTGGCCACGTTCTCGCCAGCCAGACCCGATGGCTCCTTCGAAGCAACGCAGCTAGACGGGTCTCCACTCGGGCCGTGGGTCATTGATGGGTTCAAGTGGTTCTCTTCAGCCACCGATTCCCAGATGACCATCGCAATGGCCCAAACCCCCAAAGGCCTCTCCGCGTTCTACATCCCCATGCGCCGCACTACGCCTTCAGGAGGATCCGAACTAAACGGGATCAGCATCTCACGGTTGAAGAACAAACTAGGCACCAAAGCCGTGCCGACCGCTGAGCTCGAGCTCAAAGGTGCAAGAGCATATCTGCTCGGCGAAGAAGGAAACGGGATTCGTGAAATCAGCACCTTGCTTAACATCACGCGCGTTCATAACTCCGTCACATCGGTGGGCTTGCTAGGGAGAGGATTGGCCATTGCTAAAGCTTTTGCGAGCGTGAGGGAGATGGTGGGCAAGGGGAATAAAAGGACGCTTAAGAATATCCCGCTGCATATGCGCACCTTGGCTGATATCACAGTTGAGTACCGGACTCAGATGCTGTTTACATACTTTACGGTTTATTGTCTGGGGGTATCAGATCAGGGGCGAGCAGCGACCACTTCACAAGCCACCACTGCGTCAGAACGACTACGTCCTCAGACCGCTGAAGACCTGCAGCTTCTCTTGCGGTACACCCCCATATCTCTTATCACAAATTCTGCAAATTAAAACAATCGAATAGAAACACACACTAACAAACATCCCAGGATCCTCACCCCAGTCCTAAAAGCCCTAACCGCGAAAGCGGCCATCAATGGTCTGCAGGAATGCATCGAATCCCTCGGCGGGGTCGGGTACCTCGAGAATGAGGAATCGCAACACATCAACGTGGCGCGTCTCTACCGCGACGCCAACGTTCTCAGCATCTGGGAAGGAACGACGAACGTTCTCGGCACGGATTTCGTAAAGATTCTCAAGAGCAGAAATGGCGGCAAGACTCTACAAGTAGTAGATCGCTGGCTTCGCGAGGCGCTATTTGAGAATAACAGCGAGGCGAGTGAAAAACTCACGCAGCTGAAGCTCCAGATACAACAAAAGCTGCAGCTGTTCAGCGATGAGGTTCAGAGGAAGGATATTGATGAGTTGATGATTCAAGCTAGGGAGCTCATGGCGAGATTCGCCTCTATCGTGACTGGCACGCTGATGGTTGTGGATGTGGAACGTGACAGTGACGAGCTCAGCTCGGAGATATTGAGCCGTTTTGCACAGAAGCATGGCTTCGGGGACGTGGTAGGTCAGGATTGGAAGAGCCGCTTGGAATGGGATCTGAGGATTGCGTTTGGAGAGGAGATAGAGAAGAGCGCAAAACCTCGCTTGTAAGGTTACTCTCTTTTCTCTAATGAGTGGGGTTGCTGTGTTGGATATTGATCCAGGTCAGGATCTGATGGGAAGTGTAGCCGATATGACTTCTAAAGTTAGACATAATGGATGTTTTGGAGATGATCAACTCGGACCGAAATCGACATAAAAAGAAAAAACAAGAAGAGGGAAGAAACAGCACCCATTACTATCCTCTCCTCATGACCATTCATACCACCTTCGCTAGAATTAACAAAATCACGTCAAATGCCTAAACCGCTTTCACACGTGCAATTCCCTCCTATTATCCAGACCATCTCCTTGAGAGCGGAGCATATTATGCATAGATCCTCTTCCTTCAACACGCTAGGTAAGTGACTAGCATGTCTTGCCACACTCTTTCTAGAGGCTGTTAAGACGCGCACGGGGTCTTGAAAGAGAGATGACTGAGATTGATCGAAAAGGAGGAGGTATGGATCTTGACGGGTTTGTGGGGTAAAGAGAAGGGTTTTTGACGTTTGGCATTATATCAGACTGTGCCAGAGGTAAGGCGATTATGATGATGAAGAGGAAAGAGAAGGAAGAAAGGATGTGTAAACAGCGTATAATATGTGGTGCTTACAGCAAGAGACAATGCAAGACAAGATGTAGGAACAACTATTTCCAAGTCAAAGACTTCACCTTTGTTCCCCCGATGACTCTCATGAATAGATCGACATCTCAAAGGGAAAGAATCTCGCTTTCACAGAACGGTTTTCTGGACCCCTTGCGTATTATTGTTGTCTCGCTCCCCTATTCGTATTCACTGGCGCGCGACACTGCACTCACTCATACCTTAGACGAGTACAAAAGGAGTTCCTGTTGCTGTGCGAGTATCGAGCTCGATCTAAACAACAAAGTCAACATCAACAAATCCAAAGTCTGCACGATCTTGTTTAACCTTGCACACTTACTAAGGAAAGTATTCTTCTACTAGAGTAAGGAAGATCTCTTTCACCACACTGTGGATTCCTTACGTACCTTGCACGAATAAGCAAGCAACTGTCCCTCGTCAACAGTCAACAGTCGCAGTTCAACAGTCAGGTCTTTACAAGATCTGCTATTACGACAACTTTCGCAATCTCTAGCACCAAGGCGTGAGTAAGCCTTGCGCGAAGATAGTAATCATTTCTCAAACTCTCGAGCTAACCGCGTCCAAACAGGAAGCAACAATGGCTCCTCCACCAGCGGGAAACAGCACATCATGGGCCAGTGCCCGGACTCTCGAGGGCGCGCGTCTCGTCCGACTCCAAAACCTCGCAACACACATCAATGTTTACAACTCACCTTACTTCCCCAAGAACATCGGCGAGTACGTCGCGCACCTCCGGGAGATCCAAGCCGAGAAGCTAGGAGTGGAGCGCAAGAAGATACAGAATCGAATCGAGGAGATCGGTCAGGCGGAGAGGGTTGGGGTGTTTTTGAATGGGAAATCTCTGGAGTTTGTACGAGTTGATGTGCTGGGGTACGGGCAGGAGAAAGTTTGGCCATTCGGTCATCACCCGTTGCGAGTCGATGCCATAGAGGCCTGGCCAACGAAGATTGAGTCGAAGCTTGAAGGCGAGTATCGCTCGAAAGCAGGTCTCAAGCGTCGGTTCCCGGCTCCGAGACAGGGAGAGGATGCCTGGTTAGTTAACAATACATTGCCACTTGGGGTCGCAGTCGAACTAACAGATGCTACTAGGGAAGATATTCCGCCCTTGATTCAAGACGCAAGCGGGAAGTATGACATGGTAGGGCATAGAATCAAGAATGGAATGAAGGAGTTGGAGATGAGACGGAGACAAGAGTATCCCGAGACGTGGACAACCGAGTGGCACGACGAGACACAGGAAGAGGACGTTGCGGAGTATGTTCCTGATGGCGGATGGAAGTTTAACGAGGAGGACCTGAGCAAGACCGGGGCATGGGTAGAGCTCCTGGATGACTTGTGGGGAATTTGAGCAAGCAGCTCAAAGCAGTCGCGTTTCCCTGAGCAAGTTGCATTGATGCAGCTGCCAATGTCCGCTTCTTCGTCCCTCCTCGCGATATGGTTCGGTGGTTGCGTTTGGTTGGTCTCTGGTTTTTCGACATACATGTGTAGGAGGAAGGATAGAAGACATGTCTTACTGAAGACAAGGGCCAGCGGTTGACCCTGGAAAGCGATTCATCGGCCGTCTACTTGAGTGCAGGGCCTTGTAGAATCCCGAATGCAAATACTTGAACTGTATGCTGTGGCGGAGATCGTGACATGTGGTGCTGGAACTTAAAGCTTCATTTCAAAGCGAGTTCCTGACTTCAGGACTCGTTGTATCAATGTTGGGACCAAGATAGAGTGCCTTGGCTACTGAATATCCATCTCAGCGGCACCCGAGAAAGACGAGAGATTGTTGGTTCACGCAGCCTCGTAGGTGAAGGAAGAGGTGAATCTACCTAGACAGAAGCGTGTGCTTAATAGGTAAAGGCACATAATGTTGAGGCGTTTTGAGGCTGTATGCTCTGTAGCCGCGGGGATGCCCCAGGTCTTCCGTGCGATGCGTGTTAAGAGAACCGCATGTCAGAGATTGTGCTTAGTAATCAGTCCTTCGTAGGTAGAGTTGAAACAGCGAAAGTAGTAGACATAAACAGAGGCAAAACAGAGAGTTATCGAGACGTTTACAGGGAGTGTCGATCAGACAGTTCATTTAACATGCTAGCTACACCTAATCTTCAGTTTCCGTCTGTATTGGCTCGACTTGAAATTTCGTGCCTGATTCACTTTGCTCTTCCTGGCAATAATTCCAGTTCAGTGATGCGACTAAAGTATGTATTCTTAATAGATTCCAATTTCCTTACATCCTCCACGCCGTGCGCGACTTCTATCACTTGCCCTAATAGATTGCAGGCATCCGTGTAACTGTCGATGGCACTCGAGTAGTCATTATTATTGTCACGGAGGACAGCAATATTGGCTTTTTGGAGAGCCTTCGAGAGGACAGCGTGTATTTCTGGGTTCGTTGCGAGAGTATTGCGTCCTGTGTGAGCGTTTCCCGGGTTCTGATGGTCACTTCGGAGCGTATGTGCGGTACCCTGTAGAGGCAATTCGATCTCGGCAATATCGGAGTCAATGCCTTCACCTTTGAGCATGTCTTGATTCACTTCAGTGTTCTCAAGGGTGTTTGCAGAGCCCTCATCGCCAGTATTGCTCAATCCATATTGCTCTTCGCAAGAAATAGTGTTCTGGTTCCCAGGAGATGATCCTGGCTGCTGAATCTTAGAGCCCAATGCCAGCCTGCCAGTATTGCAATCGTCTTTGGCCTCCTCTCCCTGGTTTTCATTGCGTGTATACCACTGAGCATTAAAAAGCTCTGAGCGCTGAACTGGCAGGGCAATAACAGAGATTATAGATATCTGCGCCAGACTCAGCTCAGATAACACAGACCAGGCACTTTGCCGGACCACTGAGCTCCGGATCGACATGCTCTCGCGACAGGACTGATTTCTGCGATATACCCAACTCGCATAGAGAGTTTCCTCGAACTCGTGTTGGATAAGGTAGGCGTCGAGTGTGCCTGTTCCCTTCGGACAAACGGTTAAATCCGATCCATCACTGTAGTCTGAGTAAATGGCCACGGAATCTCTGAGCGTATTCTGTTGGAGCTGTGCTCCTACCAGTTCTAACCGTCGTTCTAGATCTTGGTTGTCGGCCAGCTTCTGCATACAGTTCTGGGTGAGCGCAGCAAGTTCCTTATGAGCATCGTCTTCAGAAGCACTACTCCTTGTATTAGCTCGTTTAAACCCGGCATCTCGAGGACAAGAAGAACTATCACCACTTCAAAATATTCAGCTGCAGAACCAATGTTAGTTTCTGCCACTGCAATCGCGACACCAATGTTTCCAATTGAGTTTTTTTTCAGAGTCCATCGCGATCTGGCCACAAAGTCGAAGCCATCAAGCTGTACCAGTGGCAGTACCTCCGCTTCGATTTCGGAAAATAAGAGTGTGGCATCTGTAAAAGTCAAAACGATGAAGTCGGCGGGAACGAGCGCGGCACGTCTCGGGGGAGCTGTCCAAGAAGAGAGGAGGGTGTGCAAAGCATTCAGCGAACTTCGAAAGCAGTCGACTTCTATGCGGATGCAATTTGCAAATGAGGGAGCATGATGGACGTTACTGATGAATGTGTCCAAGGTCGTATAGACTTGGCCAGCCAGCTGCCAGAGACAGCAGGCCAGCGATCGACGCGGCAACACTCAAGGGATCGGCCATGCGAAACCAGCAAACAAATCCCCGCAAAGAAGAGGGTTGCACATTGGCCTCACCTTCGTGTCCCTATGCCTCTGAGTATGCGAACAGACATGGAAACTTGCTGCGGAAGGCTGTTCTTATCAGAGCGAGCACGAAGTCAATTCTCCGGCCGTGCACAATTAAGCGAGTGATAGGTGTAGGTATCACAAGTAGACTTAGTTCATCCTATCATATGTTGGGTAGGAAGATGTAGAATGAAGGAATACAGAGAAGGAGAGGGACTGAGGATACAGTATATTGTCTCCATTACTATCGTGAGCTTCTAGGACTACAATCGAAGGAAATGCTGATCGGAAGCGAGGATCGGACCGTACCGACTTTGTAGGGTCTCTATAGATTCATATACACCTATAGATACCTAGGTACACACCTACTTTACAGCCTGTGCGTCCCAACCTCGGCTGACGCTCTCCTCCGTAGCCGTCCGTAGGAACGATAAGTAATATTCCTCCTTATCGATAACGATAAGCTCTTGTCTTGGATCCCGCCTCCCTAGTGGCATGGGAATCCAATTCATCATCGTCACGTACAATCCAAAATCGATGGCAGATGTGTAGACTGGTGTAGCCATTTTGTCGACGGTATATATATCACATCCTTCTACACAGGTCAGCAAGGATAATTCAAGGGATCCTAGCAGGAAGCACTCCCAGAGGCCAGACATGTAGTACGAGAAACATAAGTATTGGCTCTTCTTCTCTTCCGCATCTGCGGTTCTGCACTCCCCCGCTATCCTATCAGTCTCCGGCATACCGAGGGAGCACGCACCCTGCTGAGGCAATCTGACCAGGCCTGTATCCCATGCTCATGACCATGACCATAATTGTCGGTCGGGTGCTGGGCGAACGGAACAAGCGCCAAGATCCAGGAACCCGAGGCCAGTTGGACACTCTTTGGGGGGGGGGGGGGGGGGGGGGGGG
>NW_020194485.1:62083-118860 GCF_003019875.1 Amorphotheca resinae ATCC 22711
GGGGGGGGGGAAGATGGCTTCAACTGTTGAGAGGTTGATGATTGTGTATAGGCTTATTATACCATTTTAAACACATACACATACAGGCGGAAGAGTTATCACTGGCCTACTGGTCTGTGTCTGTCTGCGTATATTCAGGGTTCTTCACCAAGTAGTTTCCGTTGGTTTCTACTTTGATATGGGTCTCGCCGACCTGACTGTGAATTTGTAGAACAAGAAGAGGAAACAGGAATTGCCATTCGTTCCTTCTAATACTTATGAATCATAATAAAGAACGTTGTTGTCGCTAGAGCTGTATCCTCTCTGAGTTGACAGGACACACCTTTAGCCCTTTTGCTGCTTGAAACCCCATTTGCTTGCCTCTTCAACTCGACTTTCTTCTGTGTATTCTCTCCACATGTGAACATATATCTCTCCCCTCTCGTAGCCTTGTGCGGGGTTGTATGCGGAAAGGAAGAAAAGACCGGTGCCGGTGGGAGGTCTCACTTCGTATGGTGTGCCGTGTCGTGTGTGGACCCGGCTCTCTCCCCCACGACGACTTGCATTTATTTATATTCATTGGAATATTATTCCGTCTTCTACAACACCACGACTACATAGCATTGTGCCATGCCCATTGACTGCTGCTACATGTGCCTGTTCTTGTAAAGACATATTCTCTCTCTCTCTCTGCCTCTCTCTGCAAATTACGTCTCCAGCGCTTCGTGGGGCGCCCGACCCAGCGACGTTTCCGCAGTCACCCGTTCGTTTCCGTGCTTAATCCTGCTTCACTTCGAGCTCCATCTCCCTCACGCGATCACCCCGAGATATCTCCACATCTTTCTTCCTCACTCTCCTTCTCTTCTTCCTCCTCCTCCTCCTCGCTCTCCTCCTCAACCTCCCCTCCTCTCCCTTCAATCACCTTCTCTCATCATCCACATCCATCCTCTTGAACAAACCCAACCTCCACCGCCGAAATGACTCCCCCCCACAAGACCAATGGCGTGGGCGTCCAGGCCGGGGATACTCAGATCTGCGTGGTCATGGTTGGCCTCCCAGCTCGAGGAAAGTCTTTGATTGCGCAAAAAGGTATGCAGCTACCCCTTTGCTTGGCCTCGGCCGCCTCGCAGACCTTCGATTGACTTCTTGCTCCCCCACAGCCCAACGCTACTTGAAATGGCTCTCCATCGATGCGATGGTCTTCAATGTGGGCAATTACAGACGCCAGGACTCCCCGCAGCCCGGAGCCGACTTCTTTGACCAGAGCAACGCGGAGGGTGAGCGGATGCGCCGAGCGGCTGCCGAAGCTGCTGTGACGGACATGCTGAAGTGGTTCGCAAAGGGAGGCGTCGTTGGGATCCTCGATGCTACGAACTCTACAAAGGCACGCAGACGCTGGGTCAAGGAACGATGTGATGCACAAGGCATAGAGACTCTCTTCGTCGAGTCGCAGTGCGACGACGAGGACATCATCATGAGCAACATCCTCGAAGTCAAGACTACATCCCCCGATTACCAGGGTCAGGATCCCGAGACGGCTGTCCAAGACTTTCGAAAGCGCATTCGCAATTACGAGAAGGTTTACCAGACCATCGACGAGGAGGAGAACGATTTGACCTACTTGAAGATCATGAATGTTGGCAAGCAGGTCATCATCAATCGGATCCAGGACTATTTGCAGAGTCGTGTGGTCTACTACCTCATGAACCTGCACATTAAGCCTCGATCGATCTGGCTGTCGCGTGTAAGCTTCTCCAGCCTCTTGTTACAAGAATATCAACTGACCTGAATAGCATGGGGAGTCGGAGTTCAACCTCGAGGGCAAGATTGGTGGTGACGCAAACCTCTCTCCACGAGGGGAGATGTATGCTAGGAAACTCCCAGAGCTGGTTCGCCAGTCTGTCGGTGTATGTATCTCCTCCCCCTTAACCCTAAGCATCATGCTTCTCTCCTCATCTTGTCAAATCCGACTAACCCTCCCAGGATGATCGTCCCCTTACCGTCTGGACCTCGACTCTCAAGCGCACCATCGCAACCGCCCGCTTCCTCCCCGAAAACTACAACCAACTCCAATGGAAGGCATTGGATGAACTCGACTCGGGAGTCTGCGACTGTCTCACTTATCAGGAGATCTCCGAGCTTTATCCGGAGGATTTCAAGGCTCGTGATGAGGACAAGTACAACTACCGCTACCGAGGCGGGGAGTCGTAAGTTTTCCCCACCCCTTTCATTTCATCAGCATGGCTACCGCCCCCTTCACACCTCTAAAAACGACCACCATACTAATACCCCTCAGATACCGAGACGTCGTTATCCGCCTGGAGCCGATCATCATGGAACTGGAACGCTCGGAGAACATCCTGATCGTGACCCACCAGGCTGTCCTCCGCTGCATCTACGCCTACTTCATGAAGAAATCCCAGGCCGACTCTCCCTGGATGGCCGTTCCCCTTCACACCCTTATCAAGCTGACCCCGAAAGCCTACGGAACCCTGGAGGAGAGATACGATGCGAAGATCCCCGCGGTCAGCACCTGGAGAGGAAAGGGCAGTGTTGCGAAGCATGAGGACCCTAACGCCACCACGGATTCAATTGGCAAGGCTGATGGTGCTGTTTGAGCGTACTGGCTGGTATTAAACTCCTGGTCGGGCGATGGCAGCTTGCTTAAGCTACTGGCATTAAGTTACCAGTCAGCAAACAGCGGCTGAGCTTGCTCACAGCACTCACGCTCCCGGCGATTTGCAACTGATGAATTTCCTTCTCCCCCCTTTCTCTTTTTCTGCACATGAAACGAACCTCAGCATGACGACACCAACACCACACTGGGACAGGGATATTGCACATACGGTTGATTTGAAATCAACGTTGATACAGGGAGGGGCCTCTAGCATAGCGATCTGGCGTTTTTCCTTTTTTAAACTCTTCCACGTTTTGCAGGGTGAATGAATGGATGGATGGATGGATGGATGGACGGATTGATTAGATGGCTGGCCATGCAACGTGGAATAACTACTCTACTACTAGTACTAGTACACTTACCTACTAAGTGCACAGCAAACCCAAGGTCATACATAATGCTCTTTCTATTTTCTTTTCTTTTGCATCCACCTCTTTGTTTCCGCTCCTGGTACGCAAGAAAAAGAATAGGGAATGGCGGTTGCGGTTGCGGTTTGCGGTTGCGGAGTTCTCGATTCGTTAGGTAAATAACTAAATGCTTAACTGAGTAGGTCGGGCTCGGAGTATCATGGAATGGAATGAAATGACAAATGAACAATGAAAAAAATGGGAAGTGGAAAATGAAATGCAAAAATAATTACTATTATGATTATGATTATTATTATGAGTTTCTTACTCCTGCTGCCTCGCAGCCTTGGATTAATCCGTCTTCGAGCTGAAGGTCTCGTTGCCGAAGAATACCCCAAGAACGTGATTAGTGATTAAATACTGGTTTGGAGAGGGCCAGTAACTGAGAGAGGACCAGTAGCTGAGAGAGGACCAGTAAGTGAGAGAGGACCAGCAACTCAGACTTTGAGATGCCTACATCTCAGAACTGCTGTAGATCCCAATCAATTCGAAACTCATGCTGGTAAGGGTGCAGAAAATTGGCTACCAGTGTCGTCCACCATGTTTGGTATCTACCGCCAAACTGTGACTTGGCATACTCCCAATATGCAGGCCACCAACCAGCCATCTCCCAGTCAATGAGCCCAGTGATCTTTCCAGTTGTGGGTTCAACAAATATATGGTCACCGCATAGGTCTGCATGAGTAAACACAATTCCATGATCATCTGCGAGCTGTTGGCGATATTGGTTAGCAAGCTCTTGGGAAAGGCATTCAGTCACAGGGACCACGAGGAAATCATTGAAATCCGATTCTGAAGCAAAGGGGCCGCAAGGACGGATATTGTCGATGCGATGGTCGTATGCTGGCCCACCATTACAAGACCCAATGTAGGCCGGCGTCGGAGGAGGTATAGCCCGTAATTCGTCGAGGTATTTGCGAAGGCCAGTCTGTGCCGCTCTGCGAGCTTCCTCATCCATGCTGGGGCCACGCATCCGTGAGAGAAGAACCAGACATCGCACTCATAGAGAACCAGCTGCTTCGATTCGCATCGTCCTCATTAACATGTATTTCGAAAACGGAGGGCACAGATATAGATGTATGCCGGCGAACAAAATCCATAGCCTCAACCTCTCTATGAATTCGGAAACCCTTTCCACGCTTGACATAGTAGTCTTCAACCTTTTGAGCGTTCTTGGGCCGTGGCGGAACAAACCTGGGAATTATTGGAAGATTTGGGTTTGACATGATGATCGAAGGAAAACGGTTTCTGGGAGGCTGCGGTGACCTCAAAGTAAGCTTGAACGAGAGTCCCGGCAGACGTGGTCACTCTTGTGATTACCTAGTTGCAATTCGATAAGTAAGGTAGTGTTTGGTAGGGGACTAGGTCGAGCGGTCGATGTTTGTTTGCTTTATGTTCAAATTATGTGTGGAGATCCACGAGGAGCTGCGCTGACTAACCAGCTACTGACTAAGCGACTCGCCTATTTAAAAAAATCAAAAAACTTCCTTTTGTAAATTCCTGTCTTTTCCTTCGACCAACATGTCTGGCAGCTGAGCACCACGATTTGCTCATCCCAGGCAGCGGGATGAGGCTCTTATTAATACGACATGGAGAGACCGTGGACAATGTTGCGGGAGTATAGTAGGTCCTTCCCTGGCCACTCTTCAATTGCCAATGCTAACCGCCCTCAGCGCTGGGATTCGCGATTCCCCTCTCACCAACCATGGCGTACTCCAAGCCTCACGCCTAGGTTCTCATTTGGCCTCTACCCATGCCAAGATATCGCACATCTTCTCGTCAGATCTGCAGCGTGCCTTCAAAACCGCCGAAGCTATTCGGAACGCTCAGTCTACCTCGTCGACAGTCATCCTGAAATCAGGGCTACTGCGAGAGCAAGACTTTGGTTACTACGAGGGGAGACCACACTCGGAGCGTCTGCCTGCACCAGGTAGACTGCCACAAGAGTCACTCGTTGAGAAGCATCGCAATGGTCCTGGGTTCCGTGATGTGGAGTCAAAGGAGTCGATGAGGGTTCGAATGGAAACATTCGTTAATTCACATCTTCTTGAGCACTTTGTGACGAGGACAGACGACGAGACCGTTGCTGTTGTGGCGCATGGCATTATTCTCACCTATCTATGGAGATGCATTCTGCAGCGATTCGACCACAAAAGCGTCCTCGTTGCCCCAGATGTAAACGTCGCCGATCGGGGTTTGGCCTTGCAGCATCTAGGTTTCTGGTCGAACACTGGATACCTGGACCTTGATATCAAGCAGGAGAAAGCCTCAGGCCAAGGCATGGGAACGCAACCAGAGCTGTCGGTTCCAGTGTCTAAACATACTGGGTTGGCACTTGATGGGCCAAGAGCTTCTAAACTCGTTTCCGAGCTCAGAGAACCCACATCTTCACATGGTATGGCATCTGTTCAAGAACGAATGCATGCCTCCTCAATCCATCCGCTCTCAAGTCTGTCACTAGTGGTAAAAGCAGTGAACAGCCAAGAGCATCTTCGAGGCTTGAAGAAGACTCGAGGTGGGATTGGGAGCATGAAGCATGATGCCAATCAGAAGACTATGGATGCTTTTGTCAAGAGGCGGAAGGTTGAGTGACCTTAGTCTGCGGTCTTATCACGGTCCGTCGTGCAAGCTGCAGGGCACACACGACGCCTCATGAACGCTGAGAACACTGGGTCAATTAAAAACAGGTAAGCCCTACAAATTCTCTTTCTAAGCAACCCCCTCGAAATGATGATAAAAAATAACACAGACCTGTTCTGAACAATTATGTGGACAAACTTATTCCAACTGCTGTCTGATCTCTTATATACCCTCTTTCAAATATTATATTCGTCTTCGTGGTCACCTGAGTGCTAACTTGGAGAATCAAGGCCTACCACCGTCACCAACCACGAGCGGGATTATGCGCAGTGGACGAAGCATGTCGAGATGTAGTCACCAAGCTGGGATGGATATTAGGTAGTGTCTACCGAAATCTACGCACCTATCCGAGTCACCTCAACTGGTATTGGAAATTCGAGCGCTATTCCCGAATATGCAAGCTTCAAAACTGAAGCTCTGACTTGCACCACCGGGTCTTAGTACCATTACAGCCATAGTACTCGCGTAGTACGGAATGTTACTTGTTTCAGTTGCTCGGTGGCCCTGTCGACTACTATAAGGTAGGTGGGAATAGCTTTGATCTTATGTTAGGGGATCTAGTTAATCGTAGAATTCATGGGCAAAACACCAGGACGTAGATTTACGTAGACTATCTAGGTAATACCCATCTCACCTTTTGAGATTTTATACCAATTGAAATATGAAATAAATCATCATCTCGTTTTATCTTCCAGGCTTTCCAGTCCATCATATTTCATAACCACCTGTGCAAAGATCTGATGTGGGTGCTCTGGATGGAAATAGAGCAGGTTTGGGGTATGTTTGTGAGTATGTGGTTTTTTTTTGGGGGGGGGGGGGGATTTGGGAAGGGAAGCTGATGAGAGCGGGGGAAAATTCAAGTAAATGATGCGAAGGGAAAGTCTACAATAAGACCCGGACTCATTCATGCATACAGTGAAAGTAAAGAATTAATCAATCACGGAGGAAGAATGTATTGTATTCATTGTGTTACTCATCTTGGGAAAGAGGGTGTGTGGGTGGGTGGTTCATTATGATTTTATATCATTCATTCAATCAATCAATCAATCAATCAATCAATCATTCATTTATTGAAAAAAATGGCCTTTTTTCCATTGAGTACTCAGTCATCTATCAATCAATCAATCATACCTACTAAGTAAGGGACAAAAAGAGATTCTTCCAGTTATCAGAAACCCCCAATAGGTAGGCCAAGTCCAACTATCCACGAGCGAGCGGTTAGACCGCCACGTTCTCAAAAGCGAAGGTTGGTACCCCCGGCACGGCACCCTCGGCAATGTGGGACAGGTTCTCGACCGGCCCGCCGCCGACGACGTGGCCTGTCTTTCCGCCCTCCTCCACCTTCACGATCTCGACCTGGCTGAGGCCGGCCGCCTTCTTCAGGCCGGGAACCATGTTCTTCAGGACCTCGATCTCGTCGAATGCGAGCTTGCGTTCGAAGACCATCTCTGGCTTCTCGCCGGCCATTAAGCGTTTCTTCAGGCCTTGCACAAATGGCATTGCTTTCTTCATCTCGCCCATCTTGGCAACCTTGGCATTGAGTGCCTTGTCATCTGTGCCCTTGCCTGGTATCCAGGCCTCTCTGACCAGGTCGATATACTTCTCCTGCCAGGCTGGGAATTTGGCTGCTGCGTAGATGGTGAGTTTCTTGGGCTTCTTGAGATCGTAGCCGATGTCTTTGCCCTTTGCGCTCTTCTTTTGTTGGGCTGCTTCGGCCGACGTGACGTTGGATGAAGTGGCGCGGACGTATTCGCGTGCTGCGGTTAGGGAGGCAACAGGTGCGGGAACGGTGGGGAAGAGTTGGTTTTGGATTGTGCTTGGTTTATGGAGGACCTCGAGCCAGATGTATTCGGACCAATGCGGTGCAATAACGGCAAGCAACAAGGCTTGCAATTCAATATACCGCAATACCAAGTCCTTGTGCATCTTGACCCCTGCGGCAGCAGAAGATTCACGGTAGAAATCTCTCGCGGAAATGAAATCGTAGAGCGCAGATTTCAACGCAAGTTTGTAGTTCGTGGCAGCATAGTGGTCATAACATTCTCGTACGATGGCGTTCATTTCGTTATCAAAAAGGGCGTCGAGGAAATCATTCTTCTCTCCCGAACGGAGATCAGCTTTGTCGGAAACCATCTCTTCACACCATTCCCGGAGGTTGAAGAGTCGGAGGATGTTGTTGTCTGCGACGTCTTCTTCAAAGTTGGCGTCTGCTACTGCATCACCCGCATCTGCCAAGGCGATTCTGGATGCGTCGGCGCCGTACTTCTTCACCATGTCGTCGAGGGTCATGAAGTTTCCAGTTGATTTACTCATCTTCTCACCATTTAGCAGCAAGTGACCATTGGTTCGGACACCTTTAGGCCAGTACTCTGGTGGGAAGATAGCAAGATGGATGTAAAGGAAGAATGTGAGATGGTTGGGGATGAGGTCCTTTCCAGAAACTCGGAGGTCCAATGGATACCAATATTCGAATTCTCTGCGCATAGATTCGAGGGCTGTCTTGGGGATTTTGGTTTCCGAGATGATCTCATCACTGAGCTCTCGACGGGCGAAGACATAATCCCAGACTTCGTCTGTCATTTGCTCTGGCTTGATGCCGGCCAGACCAGGAGTCTTACCGAAGATGTCTTTGTGGAGGTAATGAGCGATTGTGTAATAAGCCATGTAGATCGTACTGTCACTCAAACTCTCGACAAGGAATTGAGGATCCCACGGAAGCTTTGAACCAAGACCGTATGTTCTAGCACAAGCCCATTGGTTCAGCCAGTTGAGAACACCCTCGAAGCCGTTCTTCGTCTCTTGAGAGTATGTCTCCAAGCCTTTTCCGTCCGCATTTTCAACGTGTTTTAACGCGACTTCTTTCCAGGATTCCTCTCCGTAGTCAAGATACCACTGGTCCATCAAGGCCACGCAGCAGTCATCCCCAGACCGACTGGTAACTTTTCGCTCTGGCTCAGAGTATGCAAATCCCTCTCCGGCATCAATCAGCTGTTGTCTGACCTTTGGCTTTGCAACCTCAACCTTCTCGCCCTTGAAGTCACCAATTTCCATTATTCCTTGGTAGAAGCCTTCCTTGTACGCAAGCTCCTTTGCTTCCTCGAGTTGCTTGGTGTCCTTTGGCGAGGCAATCTTGAGCTTCTTGACCAAGAAGGGTGCGGCAAGGTTACCATATGAAGGTGTTGAGATAATAGGGATAATCTCCAACTCCGCCCATTCCTTCTTGATTCCGTAGTAGTCGGCCTTCTTTGCGAGATCTGTAACAGTCGCGAAGTCATCTGGACTGTCTGATGGTACAGATGTGACAACTCCCGTACCCTTCGTTGGAAGAACTGACTCCATAGGCAGGATCCTGACACCCTCCTTGTGAACTGAGAGGGGAGCGTGGACAAGAGTACCAACACAAGCCGAGCCAAGAATCTCTGCCACTTTTTCGTAGACGCCATTCTCAGGGAAGATACCCTGATATGCCATATTCCGCGCAGCTCGGTCAGTGATGACATAGTATTCCTTTTCGGAGACCTTGAACACGCCGTATTTGATCTTCGGCCCGACGAAACAGCAGGTTTGTCCATACATGGTCTCCGGTCTGAGAGTTGCAGGCACGAAGAAGACATCGGCACCCTCAGGCACTTTGCCCTTGATCTCCTTTTCAGCGGTAGGGGCCCACTCCTTAACCTTCAACTTCAAGGCAGTGTATTCTTGGGGTCCAACAGCCTCTCCCTCACTTCGATCGTGGTCCATACATGGCTGACCGTCCTTAGGCGAATAGATCGTGTATCTCTTGCCGAACTTGATCTTTTTCAATTCTCTGAGACGATTCATTTGCCAGCGGACAAACGCATCATAATAGGGGTTCGCATCCGTGGTCACGAAAGACCGTCTCCAGTCGATCCTCGCCCCGAAGTTCGTAAGGTCTCTTTGGCACAGCGGAGGGAAGAATTCCAACCAATGGTTTGGGTCCGCAAACAAATGGATCTCCTCAAGCGGTATGCCCAAAGCCCGCATGATCTGGAACTGGTACTTCATCTTCACGACCTTTGCGGCAGCCTTGCCCTTCTTCGCCGTAAACTTCGTCACATCCTCACGATGCGCGCTCTGGGTAGGCGTTTTCACCTCAGGCTCCTCTTCATCCTCCTTGTAGCGCTCGAAATTCTTCCCGAAAAGCTTCACCTCATTAATGAGCTTGTCCGCACAGGCCTTGATCGGCATACCCGTACAATGGAATCCCATCGGAAAGAGACTCCTCTTGCCTTGCATGCGCGCAAATCCGGCGGTGAACTCGATTTTCGATACGGTGAAGGAATGTCCGGCGTGAAGAGTGCCGTTCATGTATGGGTACGCCATGGTACCAAAGAATTTGGGGTGTTGGGCCCGCAACTCAGCGGGAGAGACGCTGTGGAGGGGGATTTCGGAGATCGATGGAGCATCTTGTTGGAATACGCCATCTTTTTGCCATTGTGCTTGGTATTTCTTCTCGATGGCTATGAGAGTGTCTCTCTTTTCTGTCTATGTTGCCCTTTTGTCAGTAGATATCCCGGAAGTGAGGGGAGCATGAGGGGTACTTGCGCCTTTCAATTCCTTGGTTTTGGAGACGGTGACCTGCTCCAAAGCCTTGGTGGTTGCTTCAACAGCTGCCATGATTGCGGTGCTGCACTCGAGAAAGGCTTCGGTGAGTGGTCTCTATCTCTAACTTCTATGGTGTTGACAACTCCGTCACCGACTCGCACTGGAAGCCGATTTTGTGACTCGGCCTCGAAATTTGGAGTTGGTGGGGCTGGATTGGTGCCTTAGGCATACTTGATGATCGACAACCTCCCGTCCCTTCAACAGCCGGAAAGACCCAGGAACGTCTTTTTATCGTCCAGGAACATATACGAGATGTTGCCAACGATTATCAGACGGACTGCTCAGCAGAACGTTCCTTACGTCTACACGAATCCGTACAAGGCGAAACGATTATGGCCGCCCGACTTCTCGAAGCTCTCGCCCAAGCACCAGTTCAGACTCGAAAGAAGGTATAAGAGAAGAGCGAAGCTAAAGTGGGAGAGACCGAGATGGACGAAAGCCGTGAAGATGGTGCAGATGGGCAGTGTAGTCTGTACGTATTTCTTGGATCATGCGTTATGATTGAGCTGACGGATTGGCAGTTGTGGGTGTTTATGGTGTGCTGTTCTTGGATTGGAATCAGGAGACCTGGAATAAGGAGTCCCGGCCGTTTCAAGGAGTATGCTTCGGTCTATGTAAGAGGATTATGGTCGGTGCTGACGATATACAGATTCGGGACTGGTTCTGGGGAATGATGGGGTCAATATTGCCCTCCAGGGACCAAGTCCGAAGGCAAGAACCGAACAATGCTTCTGCACCAGCTACAAGTGTCGATAAATGAGCAATCCCTGGTTTGGGTCTCGCAAGGGCGCAGCTTTCGTAGACCATGGAATATGATAAGAGAGGAGAACTGTACAGGGAAAGCGAATCTAAGAACCGCGTAGCCAAAGCAGCTGCGGAAGGGAACGGCGTCAGGTGCATGAAGGGTTGTATCATAGCATTGGCGTTTGTTCGCATCCGGGAGAATCTAATTGCTCCTCGAATGGTTGCTCTCCATTTGTATAAATAGCGCACATGAATCCCCATCCTCCAGTATCTGAGCCGAGAGCTCAGTTGCAGGTGCCCTGCACAACATAGGTTCGTATGAGAGCAGCGACGGTTGCCATCGCAAGCTTGCAAAGCCACCACGGCTCAGCGCTCTATTTGCCCACCTCAAAGCGATTCCTCGGTGATTCTTGGGAAGCATGAGCGATATACCACCAGCTTTCTTCCGGGGCTGTACATCCCTCGCATTCCAACCCGAGTCAGGGCAAATCCAGAATCCGTAAAGCGTGTCCGCACTGAATGCCATCCTCTTCATCGTCCTGCCCAAGCAAAGTTACTGCCCATCGCCAGATTGCCTAACCCGCTCCTCGACTCATTAACCGGTCTCTTGGCCACCCTGCCCTGGGCCCTCACACCCTCAACCACACGGTCCAGCTATAATCGTCAGCTTCATGTCTTCACTTATTCACCTCCTTCTTCCTCTCCTTTTGCTCTCGCAGTCTCTAGGGCGCAAGCGGGAAAGAACATACATGCGTCTCAATGACCACCCCACCCACAATCATCTCACTCAAGGTCGCGTGCAGCGTCTCAAAGTTAAAGATCAAATCCAACTCGCACACGTTCTCAAACAACCTATCCAGCGCTTCCACATACACCTGGATCAGATCTATCAACGCCAGCGGACTCTCCGTGCTCGTGCTAATAATGATAAAGTATAACGTCGCATAGTGGCGGTAGGTGACAAGGGAAGGCACGTCGTTGTGAGGCGTAGAGGGGGAGTGCGGTGTGTGGGATGTCGATTGCGAGCTCAGGAGAGGAGGGAGCGGTAGGAAGTTGCAGGATCCGGGTGCGCGGGTCGAGACCAGGTGGAAGATCTCAGAGATTAGACGTTGTTGAACGGATGTCTCCTAAATATAGCCTTTAGTGGGCGTAGAGGAAGGGGAGAAGGGATGGGAGCGGACAAGTTGGGTGTAGAACTTGGTGAGGCGGGGTTGGCCTGCATTGTTGAAGACGAGGACTGCGTTGATCATGTTGCTTTTGTCTGAGCTCGATACGAGGGCACAGTTAAAACCAGACTGCCCAGTAGTATAGGCCGTGGATCGGATCGGGCGGCGGATGTTAAGGCAAGGGAGGTGAGGAGAGATGAGGCTCGAAGAGAGAAGGCTGACGATGATTGAAGGTGAACTGTGATGTGATTCGTAGCGCGTTGACAAGCGAGACTGTGGGGTAGCTAAGGGAGCTCTCTGAATCAGCTCAAGGAAAAGATGATAACAGTACAGTAATCCAACAAAGAGTCAGCGACTATAACCTTCGCTCAAGTCCACATTCCTGTTCACTCGATCCAAATTCATCCATCAGAACTCACAATGGCGCGAACAGCCATCTCCAGCCTTGCACGAGCAACGGCGCGATCAATGAGACCACACTCCTCACTCACAGCTCCTCGTTCTCTTCCCATCCGTCAACCTGCCTTACAAATCTCTCGTGTTCTTTCAATATCCCCTGCTCGGACATTCTCTTCGACAAGAGCCACGTACAAGGGTCTCTCCCCAGAATCCGAAGATCCGCAGCCCATTCCCAAGCAGCCATTATCAAACACTGCTACGAAGCCCACGGATATTACAGCCCAGGAATATGAGGAGCTATCTAATTCATATATGGACTTCCTTGTGGAGAAACTAGAGGAGTTGCAAGAGGAGAAGGAGGAAGTCGATGTGGAATACAGTGTTCGTTGCTCACAAGATCCCCCCTCCAACATATGTAACTGTAGATGCTGACAACTTACAACCCAAAGTCCGGCGTTCTCACCCTCAAGTTCCCCCCGGCCGGAACCTATGTGATTAATAAACAGCCTCCGAATAAGCAGATTTGGCTCTCGTCGCCGATTTCCGGGCCCAAGAGGTATGATTACGTGGTGGTGAGTGAAGGGCAGGATGCGAAGGAGGATACAGGCGCAGGTATATGGGTGTACTTGAGAGATGGGTCAACGCTGGCAGGTCTGTTGGAGACTGAGCTGGGCATTGATTTGAGCAAGTTGGAAGAATAGGTGTCGCTTCTGCCACATCGAACGTGTACTTTTAAGGTTGGAGTGTAGAGATATAGGGAGATAGCATGGTATGATGTCGGCAGGCTGTCTTTCAGAATTATGGTTCAATATGAAGAGCAGCGTGGCAGGAGTTTGGTATGTTTCACGAGTCGAAGAGTCCAAAAGCATATGGTTGTATAAGACTATTTCAGTCCACTGTGGTCTTACATCGCCAACCAGAAGTTGCTTGGAGGAGCTCCTCGGTTTTCAAAATGGAGATATTCCACAGGAGTGAGTTGAGGTCCTCCGAGTTGTCCGGAGGACTCCTAGGACGAGCTTTGTAACAGTGCAACTCAACTGATAGAATGACTCTGCATATAGCTTCTCGGCGATTAGCCCCAAGACCTCCCAAGGCTCAATCCAATCTTGCTAAACAACGCCTTTGACACACAAGGCAATGCAATTCGGTATACTCCTCGTAAACCAACCACTGCAGGGGTCGCATCAATCTCTCCTCTTAAGCATCGCTCAACGCCACGATACGTGAATGAATAGGCGCACACACCTCGCACACATCATATTGTACCCCTCATGTCTGGGTATCCTCAGTGCGCTCCCTCCTCCGTCCCGCCCTTGCGGCTCCATAATTGCATCTCCCTCTATTCCAGCAAATTGCCAACACCTCTCCCTCTTATTTCCATCACGCCGCAACCGGGATCTGCACCCCCTCCGCCTCGTCCACCTTTGGGAGACTATCAACCTCAAACACGACGCGGATCATCAAACTACAACTCGGGCATACCGCAATATCCTCGCCGTCTCGCAGGTCTGCAATAGCGATCTCGAAACGGTCGCCGCACGGACAGGGGTAGTGGTATATTTGCAGGGTGCTGTCGTAGGTCATGTCTTCGATTTCGATCTCGTCGTAGATGTTCTCCGCCATTTTGGATGTGGGGTGTGACTGGTTGGTGTGGGTATGGATCCAAGCTTCTCAGATAATATGATGTATAGGTTCTGGGAACTTGCTTATCTATGCGAGAACCTTGGTTGTGCGTTCTGCGGACTGTGGCGTCGTGGGTTGAAGAGTTCGAGGAGGGGCAAAATAAAATATATTTATTGATGCCTTGCGCCGGAGAGAGTTGCCTGGCTCAAGGCCGTAGCCTTAAACGGGACTAGCGTGTTTATGTGGTATTTCCACGCAGAAGGGATACTCCGTACAGATACAGTTCTCTTCATCACTTCACCACAATGCGATGATAAGCTTCTTTGGTTTTCCACGCTTCAAGGAACTTTTGACGAAGAGATTCTTGAGTTAACCCAATTACTGCTTGAATGCTTATGGTGTATGCCCTTTTCAAACCTGCCTAGTGGTCCTGGCTGAAAGGCCAGATAGAGCGGTTCTCTGCTGCTCTGTGAATCTTCCAAAATTCGGTACGACGGTACACAGTTTCTCCAATTCCATTTCTCTCGGTTGAAGATTGTAACTATCATTACAAAAAGAGGGGAGTTCCCTTTTTGTCCACGAGAAGACCAGGAGGAAATGCGCAGGTTTTCAAACAGTGCCTCTCTCTGCAGCCACTCTCTGCATCCTGTATACCTTTTCGGTTTATTGGCTCCTCGGATCCTCACACGGCAGAGGTAAACCTCCATCAGGATTGATCACGAACACGAACATTGCTGGGTTTTCTTGAAGTTACGGATCAGTCGAAGAGGTGGGCATGATCACACCCAAATTTAGTATATGAGGGCAGGGGGATGTTCGGCTCTCGCCACGACGACCAATACGATGCCAATCCTGCGGCTGTGGCTGAGGATCTTGAAGCTGAATGCAATACTATTGCTTCGCCTTTACTTTGCCTCAAACCTGAGCTTTATGTTCCTTCATGATGTCAATCTGATCGCGTGTTCTCAAAAATCACTGGATCCCTTCTAGTTGAAGGATCCCGGCCAGCCACATGTAGCCGTTTCATTTTAAGCTTTTGGATCGACTCCTTTAAAACTAGCTCCCCATATGCCAATAACCTTCATCCTCCCGTCCAGTTCCTAATCCGAGATTGGTAATGGCTCACGAGATACCGCTCCCTCGCACGGGCGGAGTCTGATACTGGACGTCTCCCAATCCCTTTGTCTGTCCGCTTTCCTCGTAACGAATCCAAGTATTAATCAATACGAACGGCTCGGTTGAGATGCCGTGATCTCTCAGAAGTGGCTAAGAGATCCTGCTTGCCGCAGCTTCAATCCATTTTATTGATATCACGAATCCAAAGGGCTTGAGAGGCGCCGAGAAATGCAGCCAAGAAATGTATTTAGAGACCAGAACATCCCCGTTTTCATTCTTGTCATTGTCATCACAGCTTAGAACATTTTCACATCTCCCACATTTTAAATCAATCATCATCAAACCCCAGAATACCAATCCGCAAAAATGGTTGCATTAACTCGCGTCTTCGTCATTATGGTCGCCTCGGCAGCAATCGGCTGTGAGGCCTCTAAGGTTGGCAAAGCCATCAAGGGCTTTTTCACCAATTTGCTCAAAGTTCGCGGCGAGACTCCCTTCTGGGGACGAGGTATGTCTTCACCGCATAGTCTTATTCTCTAGTCCCATGTACTGATATAACGCAGATGAAACCCTCGCTCAACTGGCCCAGGAATACCCTGATTGCGTGAACGAACTCAAGGCTGGGACGCAACCAATTGTAGTCGTCCACCCCAACAATAGTATGTCCGTCACCGGAATGCCGGCCCCTTGCATGTCCGAGGTCGAGAAACACAACGCCCTGCCGAACATTCAAGAGCTTAATGCCAAGGAGGGCAGCGCCATCATTCTGGGAGCCAATTCCCTGCTTCTTGAGAATATTGATGAGGAAGTAATTCAATTCTTCAAACAGCATCAGAAACCCACCTAAGCAGCTCATCTAAAACGTGGAGTGGGTATGTTTAGGCATTTGCTGTCTTTAGGGCGCTGGGGGTATCACGCAGTGACGCAGAGGAGAGGGAGGCTTTTCTTTGTGTTGTTGTCATTCCTCATTTCACTATCCTGTATTGTTCTTATCATCATTATCTGATTCGAAAAGCTCGGGATTTGGTTTCAAAAGGGCACAAAGGGTTCGGGCAAGGAGTTAGGCGTTATGACTGCAGGAAAAGACAGGAAAGGCTTTTGATTCTTTTTTTTTCCTGGTTCTACGTTGATTATAGATTTGGGTAGAGCTCATTTGGGTTTTCAATTCACAGAGATTTTCTTTCTTGACAAATCTTTTGCTACAATATCCTAAAAGCGTGCTTAAAGATGGCTTGCAAACTACGAAGCTTCCAGGTAATTACAATATATAAGACCTCTCCACAAAAGGTAAGGGAGACAAACTATAAAAAGGGCAAACATCCATACAAGAAGCATCCCATCCATTCAAAAACAATCTCCAACATATCACACTCTATGTACTTAGCTAAACCCTAGCAAGATCAATCCCTAATAAACAACTAAGTTCTAACATACATACCTATATAGATACAGTCCCATCCATACAAAGTAAAGTCAAAGTAATTTTTCTGTTCCGAAATAAATGAATAATATATTAAGTATACATTAAAATCTACCTAATCCTCCTCCATCTCTGCGGCGTGAAGCCTGACTTTGACACCGGTACCGCTGCGGTTCTCGATCGCCGTGTGCAGTTTGATCTCTTTCACGGGATCCATGTTTTCTACTTTGTCGAACCTTTGTAAGAGGCGCGCTACTACGTATGCGGATTCTGTGAAGGCGAATCGCTCTGTTGCAGGGCTTCGTTAGCAATCGGTCGGTTTTTCAACTAGGGGGTTGCGATCTTGAGGAAGAATAGGAGAGGGAGTGGAATAATGATGATATGGGATGAAGGGGAGACTTACGGCCCAAGCATTTCCTTGGCCCGCCTCCGAACGGGATCCATTCCCAGCCAATCCTGTGCGTCTCCCACCGCTCCGGGCGGAACTCCTCGACATCCTCGCCCCAGATATCAGGACGGTGCTGGATGGCATAGGCCGGGATCAGGATCTGGATGCCCTTGCGCACGTATATCGGGTACGAGCCGTCCTTGCCGCCGCCGCGGGGGAGCGTGGTGTTGCGGAGCGCGACCCGCTCGTTCATCGGGATGACGGCCACGATGCGGAGCACCTCGTGCAGCACGTGGAACATGTAGTCGCACTTCACCAGTCTGTTATAATCCAGCGTGTGGCTCGTGCTATTGATGTCGCCGAACTCTTCGATGACGAGGCTGCGGAGCTTGTCGAAGACCCGCGGGTGCCGCGCGAGCATGTAGAAAGTCCAGCCAAGCAGCGACGCGGTGGGATCTCTGCCCGCGGCGAGGGTGTGTAGGGTCTCGTTGCGCAACTCGCTCAGATCCTTCGTCTCCTTGGCCAGCTCGTCTAGGAGGACGAACTTCCGATTGCCTTTCTCTTCTGATGATAGCGGGTTTCTTTTGGAGTTTAGTTGGTACTGGATCATGCCGTCAACCACTTCGTGGATTTCCTTGCAGTGCTGATTCATTTGCCTCCTGTGAGGAAACAGCCAGTAGAATTTCCCCAAGGCTCCGCGTTTGTCCACGAAATGCTTTGCAGCGTCTAGGTTTCGCGAGAAGGCCGCACCATCAATACCTGTAGTTGTCTTCCTCCCATTTGCAATTGATGCCTGGGAGCCGACAGACTGTCCGTAGAGAAATTCTGTGGCCGTGTCCAGTGTGAAGTAGAAGAAGAGCGGCTGGAGGTCGACCCTATGCGTCCAGTTATTCTCTCCAATCTTGTTACCAAGCACTGCGAGCAAGGTCCGAACGTGTCTCTCGATAAACTCGAGGTTCGTGACTTCGTCACGCTGAAACTGTGGCCGTACCAATGCCCTGGAATGTTTCCACTGATTTCCCCGGCTGGTGAACACGCCCTCACCTAGGAGCGGCATGAAAGCGTTCGACCGCGTGGAGCTGATATCATAATCCTGGGACTGGGTTGACAGCATTGCCTTTACATTCTCGGGATCCCGAGTCACCAGGAGCTCGTAATCAAGGATCGGAACACGCATTGTATGGACATCTTTCCCCAACTCATCCCCCAACTCGTTCATGGCTGAGATGACATATTGCGGTCCGCGATCTTCTCTTGTCGCCCGAATAGATTCGGTGAGGCGTGAGGTTCCCAGTAGGTTGTTGCTCCGCAGCGTTGGAGCGGGTTGGCATCCTCGTTGCGCTGCTTCGATCCTATATTTCATCTGGTTCATCCAGACACTGAGGATCTTATAGGCAATGATGCCGAGGAGCCCAAAGATGGCCCATTCAAGCCAGATGGTCATGTTGTAGAATAACAGACAGGAATCCGATTCCGATTTATAGGGCAAAGACCCTGATATTGCTGGGGGAGTTGAACGAAAGGATAGCGATGAAAGTTTAAGCTGTGAGGAAATCCTACGTCACGCTGGCAGCGACAAATGTCTTGGTCTTGAAGGATGGTGTACCCAGGCGTTGTGGAGAAGTTTTCGACTTGAAGGGATCATGCATGTATCTGCAACTCGAATATTCACCCCTCACTGCCCTCGTCGACGAGCCCTAGATCAGAGGTCTCACCGCACGTGGATGAATCATGAACGGTTGAGCTGTTGAGCAGGACCTTGTGATGACCCATTGTCACTTTGCGCATCATAGACCAGCAGAAAGAGTAGGCCGTCCCATGCGATGCGGTCAGGATATATTGACGTTGAATTGCAAGTGTAAACCTCTCGCCAGAACGCGTTGAAGTCCGTCTGTCGCTAATCCTAAGCGAGCCACCCCTATTATCGTCAACGTCAACCCCCCTTTTCCACTTTAGCGAGCCATCCGATTCGCTCTCCCACGGCCTCCCGCTGCTAATAGACCCCGTTTCCGCACCAGCGTCGGTTTAGACTATGGATGATCGACGTCAGCTCAAGTGGCCATCAAGAAGAGAAATTCATGTCGGCATACTTGTGACACTGGGAGAGAGCATGCACGTGATGATCCGGGTGAACAACTTCAGCCACTTGGGCGGATGATGGAAGAGTGGGCCCGAACCTCTTGTTTTGTAGTAAAGCAACTGGGCAGGCGGTGTAGAAACACGTCAGGTAGAGAGCAACATGATGGAAGGTGGGAGCCTATCGTGGGTTTGCGTGAAAGGAATCCGTATTGTATCTATTAAAGCGGATGGTTCTGTTTTCCAAAAAAAAGGAGAAAAGGTGTAACCTAGAATAACTACGTTGGCTAATTCCTATCATTTCAGATGAAGAGGTGGAAGTTATTCTGTTTTAGTGAGCATTTCATCGAATATCAAATGCGCAGCATCAGATTAAAATGGTATTTATAGGTCCATAGGTCCGGAATTAACTAATTGTCTTTGCCCAAACGCCTTCATGTAAACACTCGCAGAATCATTTACTCAGCCGTTCCTCAGTCAACATTAAAAAGAATTAAGCTTTATCCCCCGGCCCGGTCTCTTCTTGTCCATGATACAGCCCCCCTACAGCAACGTGGACTTCAAAACAATTCCATCCCTTGGTCTCAAGACTAATCTCCACATTTTCAAATTTTCCGGATCCTCCATCGATGTGTCCCTCTCAAAAGTATACATACTCAGCAAACAACACAGCAGAACCTTCATTTCCGTTTCAGCGAACTTCCTCCCCACACATCCCCTCTGCCCCTGGAGGAATGTCATAAACGCATTACGGGTGTAGGTATCTGGCAAGTTGTCCCATCTGTCAGGATCAAATTTGTCAGCTGTCGGGCCCCAGTACATGGGGAGCCGGTTGATGGCATTGGCGAGGACATAGATGACGGTACCGGCGGGGACCAAATAGGGGCCCAGTGTGTCATCTTCTAGAGATTGCCGGACGGTCATGGGAATAGGAGGGATGTAGCGAAGAGATTCGCGGCAGACATTGTCGAGGTAGGGGAGTTTATCGGCATCGACCTTGCCAAGCTCAATTGGGTCGTAACGCGTATCCTCGTGGAAGAGGAATGGCATGTATTCCCGGACCTCTTCTCGCAATCGTGTTTGAACTTTGGGGTATTTGGACAGAAGGTGCAATGTCCACGCTACCCCGGTGGCAGTGGTATCGTGCCCGGCCCCCAAGAACGTCATTACCTGATCTCTCATAGTCTCCAGGGACAAGCCTTCCTCGCCCGCTGCCTTCTTCTTCAAATTATCTTTTGAGATCAGGGCGATGATATCATTGTGTTTGCTATGCGCTTGTGCCTGTCCTTCTTTCTCCTTGATAATCTCGGTGGCTCTGTTGAGGATGATGTTGCGTGCGGCTTCCATATCGCGGTTCATTTTCGCAGGTATATACTTGGTGCTGGGTATGAATGCTTGCAATCCATGTAAAACCCTCGAACCGAGATCGAATGCAAAGACAAGGCGGTAGGCTTCTCGGAGTGGCGTCTCGGGGTTCTCAAGTGAGTTAATATCAGTCCCAAATCCGGCTTCCCCAATGATGTCTAATGTGGTGCGGTTGAGCCATTCAAGGACCTCGATGGATTTCGTAGTCATGCCGGCCTTGAGCATTTCATCCTTCCATAACTTGGAGAGAAGAAGTGCTTTCTGCCAGAATATAGGGGCGAGGGCTCGGATGGAAGAGATTGAAAAACCAGGAGCGAGAGCTTTGCGTTGATGCACATGTTCGTCCCCCTCAGCCAGGAGGACACCTTCCCCTAAGATTCGCACCATCCAAAGCTTCGCACGAATTGGCTTGGGGTAATTGTATGGGTTTTTGATGGTCATTTGAGTAACTGCTTTGTCGTCGGCGATGGCAATACGCTCGGCACCAAAGGGAAAGAAGTATCGGATGATGGGCCCATGTTCTTGGAACCACCTTCGCTGGGGAACGCCGCATTCTTCAGTAATGATAGTGAAGAATTGCCCCCAAAGCGGGAATCCTGGGACAGTCGGTACATGTCGTAGCTCCGAGATGTAGAATGGGTAAATGAATGAGACGTATAAGACAAAGTAGAGTGGAATGATGGTGAGGCAGAGCCAGGGAAGGACGTCTAGGATCGCGAATGAGGATGTTTTGGAGATTGCCATGGCGGCAACAACACATCCACCCAAAAGATGGGAAAGTCCAAGTTTCACTGCCATTCTGGCCACCGATTCAAGGGTAGCGGAATAAAGGTACAGGTTCTGTAGGGCGTGATGAAGAATCAGTAAGATACTTTGAGGTGAAGGTTGTTTTGAAGAAAAAATGATATACAATCACACGACGAGATGAGGTGCAGTTCTGCGTGCCCCATTCTTCTCTTGAAGGAGGAGGAAGGTGCCTTGCACTAAGGTCGACAACATCATAGAGTTTTGGTAGTAGCTATCGTGAGGCTCAACATCCAGGGTAATGGCTTTGATAGTGTTTGGACCGGCCAAGCCCCACATCTTTATCTCCTTGTCATCATGGTCCTTGGGAGCTAATAAATGATATATCTCCCTCTCAAAGGACTTGGAACTGAAAATGCCATACTGAAAATACCGTACCTGAGGGGCGGAGTTGTGTGATCAGCGTATAGAATGGACGCTCTCAGTTCGTCGAGGTCGATGAAGCTCACATTATATACTTCATCATGAATATATGAATAAGGGGGCATTTGTTGTTATATCATATAAGGCGTCTGGTGGCGACGTTGGAAGTTAAAGAGGTATGGAGGAGAGGAGAGATGGATATTTTCATATATTTTGAACCCTGGTTCAGGGTACCGACTTAAGCCGCATACATATAAGTCGAAGGGTTCAATATAAGCAACTTGTACGGACGTGGTATAGGTCGACAATATCAAAACAACCCTGAAGGGTATAATAGTGTTTACCTACTGATTCTATCCTCCGAAGAGCTAGTAGTATCAGTGAGTAGGAGCCCGGGAATTTCTTGTCATTGGAGCAGAAGAGGCGAGGAACCGTCATGGAACATGACCTCAACACTTGGCCAGATTGTACATGACTAATCCGTACCTTAGGAATCATGAGGTAAGGTAAAGGAAGTTATTGAGAGCTTTATGAAATATACATGGGTTTAGTTTCATGTACCAAATGAGTTGTTGAGCGCCATAAAGCGTACCGGCCGACCAAGCCGGACCACTGGCTCTAGGAAAAGAAATTCCGACCCCCCCTTGGGATTTCAAGCTTTTTCAAACTTTGTGAACACAGTCAATTCTAGCTTTCGTTTTCCTCCTGAGTTACAAGTTTTGAGTTTCCTCGTTCTGTGCCTCATGGCAGTAACTCTACCACCCTCTACCATGTCCTTGAGCAGCTTTCCGACCTGCAAGCCCATGGTCGGTGGTGGAGCGTTTAGCTTGTCACCATGGGTAAACTTCAACAGGCTATGGATATCAGTGAAGGGATATCCAGCCGATGAATTTGATTTCATCCCCGGTACAACTCCCTTTTCAACGATGTGTGAAACGCTTGGGATGATTGCTCTTTACCTGGCTGTGATTCTTGGAGGGAGGGAACTCATGAAGAATCGGAAACCAGTTAAGCTCAATGGACTATTCATGGCCCACAACTTCATCTTGACGATGGTCAGTGGAGCTTTGCTGGTGCTCTTCGCTGAGCAACTACTCCCAACTTTGTGGAGCCATGGAGTGTATGAGAATATCTGCGGAGGTAGCGGTTGGACACCGCCCTTGGTGGTTTTATATTATGTGAGCGGAAAGACACATGTTCTGTTCGTATGTTCACTGACATATTCTAGTTGAACTATCTGGTCAAATACGTCGAACTGCTTGACACCGTATTTTTGGTGGTAAAAAAGAAGCCTCTAAGTACGTTTCTAAGATAACTCCGCCGTTCTATTGCAATATGTTAACTGATGAGCTGGCAGCTTTCCTTCACTGCTATCACCATCCTGCAACTGCACTCCTTTGCTACACCCAACTTATTGGACACACATCAGTCTCATGGGTTCCGATCACTTTAAACTTATTTGTTCACGTTGTGATGTACTGGTACTATTTCCAGAGTGCTCGCGGAGTCCGTATCTGGTGGAAGGAATGGATTACACGCTTGCAAATCGCTCAATTTGTGCTTGATTTAGGTATGCCGCTACCCCTCGCACTTGAACATCCGCGACTCTGACTTGAGACTATAGGATTCGTGTACTTCGCCTCGTGGGATTATTTCACAAGCACATATGCACCGCATCTACCACATGTCGGCACCTGCGCGGGCGAGCCATTTGCCGCCATCGCCGGAGACGTAATCCTGAGCTCGTATCTTGTGCTCTTTATCTCGTTCTATATCGCGACATACAAGAATATGGGGAAGAAAGACAAGAGTAGTGTTGCAAGGAAAGCGGAGCTGAATATGGAGAAGGCCCAGGTGCCGTCTATGAAGGAGACAGCACAGAGGGCGACTGAGGGGGTCAAGTCTGCAAATAATACTTTGCACACACTCAACCCGACTCAGAGGGCAAGTGAGGGGCTCAAGTCTGCGAATAGCACAGACGGTGACAGCACACACTCTCAACCCGAACGGCCCATCCCTCTAACGACAAAATGATAGGGTATAAATGATGGAAATATGATTGGGTCTGTGATGGGCATAGAGTGCTGGTGAAAGGTGAAATAGAGAAGGCAAGTGAGAGCAATTTGTGAACCATGAATCACATGGTCCAGGTCCCGGTGTCATTGGGTGTGTGTATTAGCGTCGACAATGTTACTTGAGCACAAATTTGATACCAAACAAGAAGAGAATTTGAAGTCTGAGGGAGATTTTCATAAATGCAACCGAACTGATTGAACACGCCAAATATCGATACTTGATAGGAATATTTAGTAGTTATTAACAAGAGAAACAGTAAGAGGGTAACGTTAATCCCATGCAATGGCATGTTGGTTTGCATAGTTTCACTTAAATCAATGAGTATCCCTCCGATTTCGGTGGCACCAATTAGAAAACCAAGATTAATAGCATCAAAAAAAGAATCAATAGGCTCACTCAGCACTGAGAATACACTTTGGGTCAATAGTCCATGTGATGGTGCAAGAACAAGAGATGCCGTAATGCAGTACATGCAGGACCTCACTTGAGAACTAGCAGTTCAAGCTTAGAGAGCAGAAGGCGAAATGACGCCAGACGGAATCCTTCTCGGTGCTGTGCTTCCAGTCAAGATAGTGGCGGATGCCCATGTGAAAGCACTCAAGGAAGGGTTCTGAGTGGATGGAGTTCACGAGAGTGCTCTTGCCGGAGATACACACTCGAGGAATAACGTCGTGTATCTAGAGCTTCAGGATCTTCACGGTACCCCAAAGAATAACGAACCCTGGACCCCGCGGGGTTATTTGATTGAGCAAAGCTCATTGGTCCTGCTTACCGATCATGGCCATGGATCAGTATTCGTCCCGGCCAGGTGGAGCTGGGAAGACCTATCAGAAACAAGACCCATAGGGAGTGTGCTGGTGGAGTTACAAGCTCGACGACATCTCATGTTCATGCTTTGCCTTCTCACCACTTTCAACATGGTTAGAGCAACTGCTTTGCTATCTCAATCGACTTATCTCATAGGCCAGACATATCCACTCCTCAGGACGCAATATTTCTGAGAGGGGTGCCAAAATGTTGAGGCGACCCAGTATGTACTTACTCGGTGACATCTGTGCCAGAAGTCTTTGCTGCTATCAGTCAGCTGTGAAGCCCCTACATATCCCCGGGTTAGTCCTCAAGACTTACCATCTCCCGTATCCTGTGTTGTCTCTCCTTGAGCCTCTTTCGTTCGTTCCCTGCCATGGACAGCGTGATAGCAGACCTTGATAAATCTGGACTTTACCAAACTCCCGTCGCCGTTCATGCTGTAAACTCCACTGTGCAGGCTTCGACTTCCCCCTGGGCTCCAGGCTTTGATATCGGAATCTTCCTAGGTCTCCTTTCAAAACTCCTGTCCTATATTACAGTATGGAGGCTGTTCGTTCTCGTACTGGTGCTGGGGAACCTGAAGAATGTACCTCTGATATGGCATGTAAGTACCACTCATCCACAATTATCTGCAGTGTTTATAACATTGACCTAGCTCCGAATTGTCAATGCCTTCAGGTTCTGCCTCCGGACGCAGAGACCAAAGGTGCCCGTCACACCAGCACAGCTCTTCCAGCCAATCATCACCACCACGTACGCCCCGATCATGGAGATTGATTTCAACCTGCACAGTCAGTCACACTCTCCACTTCCCAAGCGGCAGGAAGCTGACTATTCCCACAGAGACCAACTCGTCCTACTTCTCGGACATCGATATCGCGCGGACCCATCTCGTGTGTACCCTCTTCTCCACCGGCATCGAGCAGATGCGCGGCGGTACAGCAGCTATCACGGGCTCGAAGCGTCCCGTCTTCGGGCTCCCCGTCGGCGGCGTCTCCTGTACCTTCAAGAAGGAGCTGAAGCCGTACGAGCCATACGAGTTGTGGACCCGCGTGCTCTCCTGGGACGAGAAGTGGATTTACATCGTCACGCATTTCGTGCGGAAGGGCGCCATTGCTCCACGCAAGTATACGTTGTATCCCCAGCAGAACGATGGCGAGAGAAAGACCGGGGAAAAGACAGCGGCCGTTGAGGGGAATGAGGATGTCGTCGCCACGGCGCTGAGTAAATGCGTGTTCAAGCAAGGCCGCCGCACCATCGTTCCCGAGCTCATGCTGCAGCTCTCTGGCCTGCTACCCCCCGAACCACCGGATAGGACTGAAGCTGTCGACCATTGCGAGAGCGTTGCGAAACCCGTCAGTGAACCATCAGTGCGCTATAGGAGCCGCCCCTCGCTTCCATCGTCGCCTTCGTCGGACTCGGGCATCGATATGGAGATGGACGAGAAGGAGGAGAAGGAGAAGGAGGAGAGCGAGTGGGAGCGCATCGAGCGCGAGCGCAAACGCGGGCTGAAGGTCGCGGCGACTCTGGGGGCACAATCGCAGAATGCGCTGGAGAGGGAGTTCACGGCGGATGGTGAAGCATTGGGGAGACATGCTGATGGGACGGGTTTCGTGGGTGTTGTGTCGACGTTGGCACAATTAGCGAGACTTAAAAGAGATCAGATTTTGTGATTTCCTTTTTCTACTTTCATTTCTGGATTTTAAAATATTTATTATCTAGCTTCTTATTTCTAGTTTAATTCCCTATTAGACCGTATTTAAAGCAAATAGAGATCGAGAGAGATTCTGGTGAGCACAATGGCAACTGAATTAGAATCTGCCTCGGGCTATATAGCAACTCGGAATAGCATCAACTATGAAATACCCACGCCTTACTTTTTGCCTACAGTCCTATAATGCCAACTCCCCGTACATGCCCGAAAGCAAAAGTCCCGCGTAGGTCCGAGACGTCACTACTATACAAATAGAGACAATGAACTCTGGATCCCCTAAGATCCCCCAAGATCCCCTAGTCGAGAGACTATCACAAGGGCCCGCGTTTCTCAAAAGGCCGTCGATATGTCATGACCCCGAGTCGAATCCCACAAGTCTGATCCAACAAAATGGTTTGCAGTATCAGATTTGCACATGCACTCCAGCGTCCCCTTTCCTCCGCGTGTCATGTATCCTAGAAACTTCTCCCGTACCAACAACTTTACTCCAGAGAGCTCGCTGCTCACGTACTATTCGCATCTTGAGATACCCAGCTTCGAGGAGTTTTTCCCACTCCGGAAGCATTTCCACTTTTCTGCATTCCATGATACTTCTTGGTTTAAAAAATACCCCCTTTTAGCCCTCGCATTGCTATGTTCTACAACATTGGCATCTGAAGATCGGGCATAACCTTCCATAATGTCCAACTCCAACTCACCAACGCCTCCCTCCAATCCTTCTCCACGAAGCTCGAATCGCCAGCTTCCCTCACCAACACCCACGACTTCCACCTTGCAGGCATTTCTCCACGACGCAATAGAAGCCGCCAACCCTGGACTACAGCATTTGGCATCACATTCAACACTAGGGAGTTTACCCAGTGGTACAGCACTAGACGTGCGTTCCTCCCGTAACCCAAGACCTGGATATATTAGGCCCCTGGGACTATCAACATTTGATGATCAGCGACATGCTGGTAAACCAGGACTGCCCATCACAAGAAATACAAGGGAATGGGATCCAGGGTCCTCTCACGCGAGACCGAGTGCGAGTGCTTCTTCATATTCAGATGCGAGAGCTAGACAGAGCAGCTATTCGACGGCGAGGAGTGGGGAGAGTAGTCAGAGTTACTATTCTGGAGAGGATAAGGACGCGGAGAGTGTGGAAGAGGTCAGACCGGAGGGTGAAAAGGAGAAGGAAGCGGAGGAAGCGAACAAGGCGGAAACCGGAGGGGAAGGAGAAGGAGGAGAAGAAAATGAAAGCGAGACCGAAAATGAAGAACCCATCTACCCGGGACCCTGGGCCCTTACCTTTCTACTCATCGGATTGTGTTTGAGCATCTTCCTTATTTCTCTCGATCGTACCATTATCACCACTGTGAGTATCCATCCAATTTTCAAGCATCACCCCTTGTGGAAACAACTGCTGATTAAGAGCTCCAGGCAATACCCTTCATTACCAGGGACTTCAACTCCCCGGAGGACATAGGGTGGTACGGCTCCGCCTATCTACTCACCGCATCCGCATTCCAACCCCTCTATGGTCGCATCTTCATGCTCTTCAACATAAAATGGTCATATCTGGTCTCTCTGGGCACGTTCCTTGCTGGATCTCTACTTTGTGGAATAGCCCCAAACTCCATAACTCTCATCATTGGACGCTCAATAGCTGGACTAGGGAGCGCAGGAATCCTAACAGGGAGTTTTGTAGTAATATCCCATGCGATGCCCTTGAAGAAACGGCCAGTGTGGACCGCTGTCGTTGGGATGATGTGAGTTTAATCTGTTGCCTCAAAAACGAAAAGACAAATGAGAGCTGATCAGAACGCAGGTTCGGCCTGGGCGCAACGGTCGGGCCACTCCTCGGGGGCGTTTTCACGGATCTAGTAACCTGGCGCTGGTGTTTCTACTTTAATCTCCCTATCGGTGGTGCAACCCTTGCCTCCATGGTGTTCTTCTTTCGTCCACCAAAAAAGCACGCACTCATGGGCAAATCTTTCTTCTACCGAATCACTGAGCTCGATTTGATTGGCAACGCCATCCTTCTTGGCGCATCCATAATGCTCTTTCTCGCGCTGCAGTTCACCGAGCAGCAGGTTGCCTGGGATTCTGCTGAGATCATCGGTCTCTTAGTTGGCGCAGGAATCACTTTCATTATTTTTTGTGTTTGGCAGTGGTGGAAAGCAGATGGGGCACTCATACCCCCAAGGATTATCAAGCAGAGAAGCGTGGCTGCTTCTTGTATGACCGGGTTCTTTATTTATGCTTGCATCCTGATCCAGACCTATTTTCTGCCCTACTGGTTTCAGGCGGTAAAGGCTTATTCCGCGGTGCAGTCTGGCATAGCCATGATTCCGTATGTAGCTGCCAGTGCCGTATGCTCGTTGTTGGCCGGGGTCTTCGTGAGCAAGAATGGGTATTTCACCGCGCCCGCCATTCTAGGATGTGCCATAGGGACGGTGGGTTGCGGATTTATCTCTACCATCACCCCTTCAACTCCATCTGCAAGGTGGATAGGATACGAGATCCTCACCTCAGCTGGAATAGGATTCGCGATCCAGCAAGGATTCTCTGCTATCCAAATTGTGCTCCCGCTTGACGAAGTAGCAATCGGCACCGCAGCCGTTGTAGCTTTCCAATCCCTCGGCGGAGCCGTTTTCGTCTCTGTTGGCAACACAATCCTACAGAATAGCCTCCTATCAGCATCTCGACATAATCAGCTCCCTGGAGTCGATATTCAAGCTGTAATCAAGGCCGGGGCAACGGAGTTCCGAAAGAAGGTACCTCCGGAGGCAATCCCCGCTTTGGTTGCGATTTACGTCAAGGCACTACAGAAGGTGTTCCTTGCTGCGATACCGATGGCAGGGTTGGCATTCGTCAGTTGTTTATTTCTGGAATGGAAGTCTGTGAATGAGAAGAGAGCGGAGGATGAGGAGGCACAAAGGGGGAAGGCGAGGGTGGAGCTGGAGAAGAGAATAATGGAAACCCACAACAGGACTACAGGATCGGAAGGCAGTCCACATGTAAGTAGTGGTATATTCCGGACGAATACAGAGAGCGAGGTCGAGGTGAAGAGTTTGCCTGGGGGTAGAGACAAGCACACTCCAACTGTGCCTCAAATTCCTCAATTTGGCCCTCAAAATTGATATTTTGTTGAAGAACGAGAGACAGGCATGATACGAGGTAGAACTGACTGGGTGTCTGGATGTGCTATGTTCCAATGTGCTCCTAAAGCTCAAGGATTTCAAGTGAACCACCATAAGCAAAGACGTCTGGTTATCAGAATGATGATATCGAAATAAAATGTTGCAGGAGGCAGAGTTCACTCGAATTTTAGCCAACCCACCAAAGTCGTCGGACGCACACTGAATACTTTGAGATGTGAAAGGAGAAGTATCGTGTACTGGGTTTGAAGAATAGCACCGCTACGTATCGACAACTGGGCGTTTGAAGCCGGATGTTGGTAGATAAGAGAGATCTAGGCACTACCTCTGAGGTTACTTCACTCGCTAATCTTACCTTTGGAGATCCGCGCTAATTTATCGTCTACTTTACACGAACCCAGTTTGTTTCTTCAGCCATGGTTTCTCATGGCTTCTCTGTTCCGGCTGGGACAATTTCTCAAGGGTAAAGCGAGCACGTATACTGTCGTCAAACAGCTTCACGAATCCATTTGGCTAGCAACGTATGCGATAAATTTATTTTGTACTTTTCAATCCCGAGCTGATCTATGAGGTAACAGCAACCACCAGAGCAAACAAACCGTCGTAATCAAAAGTGTCGGCCATTTCCGCCTTGAAAACGAACGTGATGTTCTCAAATACTTCCAATCTCAAACATCTTCTCTCCGCCCGCTGATCGACGAGATAGAAGATCCATCTGATCCACCTGCTCTTGTACTGAGGCATCTTGATGATGATCTTCTAAATGCTTCATCAGCTCAGCGGCTTACTAGACCCGAGATCAAACATGTTGCAAAAAGGATCCTAGATGCTTTAAATGTTTTGCATGAGAATGGTTTTGTACATACAGGTATGTCGTTGATATAGCTGTAGGATGTTGAAAAATCTAATCCAGGTTGACTGCAGATATCAAGCCTGACAACGTCCTAGTAACATATGGACAGGGCGATACCCGTTTCGCTGACGTTCAGTTGGCCGACTGCGGGAGTACTGTTCGTGTTGATTCTGTCTTCGCGAAGGACCGTGATATCATTGGCGCCCCTATATGGCGGAGCCCTGAAGCACAGCTCCAGATCGGATGGGGTACTCCGACAGACATTTGGTCCTTTGGCACGTTGGTAAGTGCATTAGTTCAGCTTCGTTGTTCACACTCTTCTCTACTTACCAGCGCTCATTATTGGTCCATGCGCAGCTTATAACATTGATTTGGGGCGAGAACTGGTTCATCTTCAAGCCGGACGTTCCAGCCGACCACGAAGAATATGAGTTGAGGATTCTCATGAAACAGCATCAGTTTTTTGGGCCATTCCCTCTATCGTATAAGGAGATCGCAGACGATGAGACGTTAGCGATTCTGACCCACATCATGCATCGCGTGCCACCAGAGAGGATGAAGCCCTTCGGACGCATCAGTGAACGAGAGATTTCGAAGGAGGATAAGGCCTTCGTACTCAAGATCATGAAGCTGGACCCCAGAGACAGACCGACAGCGAAAGAACTCCTACAGGACGAATGGTTCACGTCAGCATAGGGACTCTTTTTTACGGTAGATATCCTGGCCAGGAGGGAGCGTTGAAAGTCCTACCTTTATTTCTGTAGATATTACCCAAAAGAGTGCGAAATTGGGAAAATGGATGAAATGAGAACCCGGCTATAATGCAATTCAACATACATACTATATAGTGTCGAAGGAGGGAAGCCCATCTGTCACGGCCTGATTTAAGGAGTCGATTTTGACGTTACTACTAATCGTCCCCCCTATCTACTAGTACCGAGCCCCTATTATTTATTACTGTAGATGATAGAGATCTATTACCGAGGATCCGTAGCCTTGCTTTACTATCTTTACCTGTATATAGCCCCCTTTTCGCTCCTTTCAGTAGTTAGTTCAGTACAGTTAAATCAACTCAATTCGTCCCAAGTCGCTCTATTTGACAGGTTGACAGTAGAATGTCTGCACCTGTAGCCATTCATAGACACATGCAACTCTGTATGGATTCGTGCAATGTAGCCATGATGAAGTGAGAGCTGGAGTTTGAGGTGGATGTGAAGGTGGACCTGGATGTGGGGTGAGTTGAAGTGAAGTTCCGGACGGAGTGGTATGCCGAGTCACGTGCCACCAGCCTCGGCTGAGCTTCCCTCGAATTCAGTTGAGTAAATTGGAATTCAACAATCAATTCAACTACTTCATGCTTCACTCTGTCAGAACAGCAACAATCACTCTTGAGTCCTGAACCTCGAGAGCCCCTCCAGCTTTCTTTTGCGGAGCGGACTTCTTAACCATCAATCCTCCGTTCTTCCTACAAGACATTCGAGATGGCCCCCACTACGTTGAAAGTCAGCAATCGCTGTAAGCATTTCCACTGTTCCCCAAACGACCCCGTCTGATAATTCTCCAGCTCCAAAGAAGCCAATCAAGAAGCTGCCCAGCAGTATCGAGATCACGGACAAGACAACCGTCCAAGATGTCAAGAATCAGCTCGCAAAACAGATGGGTGGGATGGATCCCAACCGGTTGGGAATTTTCGATACGAAGAACAAGATCTTGAAGGACAGGTTATCCCTCGTCAGCCAGAACCAAGAAGTTATGGCCGGAAAAGAGATCTTGGTCAAAGACCTAGGTAGGTACTCCATTCTTCGCGCACCCAATTGAGTGCTGATCCACGCTTTCCCCCAGGCCTCCAGATCTCTTGGCTCACTGTCTTCATCATCGAATACGCCGGACCCATCTTCATCCACCTGTCCTTCCTCCTTACACGACGCTACATCTACCACGACTATAGCCCGCTCTCTCCCTCCCAGAAGCTCTCTATGGCGATGATCGTCCTCCACTTCATCAAACGCGAATACGAAACCTTGTTTGTCCACAAGTTCTCCCTCACAACGATGCCCTTCCGCAATATCTTCAAAAACTCGGCGCACTACTGGATTTTCAGCGGTATCAACATGGCTTACTGGATCTACTCTCCTAACTCCTACGCTGCGAGAACATCTTCGACGGTCAATTATGTAGACGCCGCCGGGCTGGTCATTTACGTTTTCGGCGAGCTTTCGAACCTACACACCCATCTGACGCTCTCAAGGTTACGTTCCCGCAATGGCACCGAGCGAGGCATCCCCAAAGGCTACGGATTCAACTTGGTTACATGCCCGAATTACTTGTTTGAGTTGATCGCCTGGACGGGGATGTTGTTGGTCTCCAAGAGTCTGAGCACGGTAATTTTCATCATCCTGGGGTGGGCACAAATGCATCAGTGGGCTATCAAGAAGGAGAAGGCATATCGTGCGGAGTTCCCAGAAACGTACAAGAAGAAGAAGTATGTCCTGCTTCCAAGCCCGGGCGCGGTGATCAAGGCTTTGGTCGGATGAGAAGGCTTGGATGATGGATTTGGGTTGGTAGATTTGGGCGGCGTATTTCTATCGGCCGGGCAAGGTGACGTGACGGCGTTGGAGCGATCGATGCCTCTGGTATTGTAAGCTGGTGCGAATGGCATGGTGAAGTCATCATGGTAGGTCATGATATGTAAGTTAGGGAGGGGACGTGTGGCGCTCTGGATGCTTCTTGCTGCTATAAGTGGGCATGGTGGGGGAATGGCAGGGATGGAGCTCCTGGTCACGGGCGATGCTAGAATAGAATAATGTCTTAATTCAAAAGTTTATTGATATACGGGCAAACGATCCGTTGTTTGCTATCGCCAACATAACGCCTGGCTTCGACATCGAGAGCGGTGCTGAACAACCAAGGGACGACATGGGTAGCTGATGGACTATATGATTGGATACCTTATACAAGTAAGCAAGCATCACCTATACGAGATTCACATATTAGTATATTAACCTCTTCATCATATCGGCCAGCAGCCGTGGAATGCATCGGATGCACGTGATACCGTTCCATCCACGAAGCACCTCTCCCTCTCTTTCAACGACGACTTCTTCAACCCACCAGACATTGCGCGAGAAGGTCCTCGAGCATATGAATTTAATCCGATCAAAATAACGCCATATTACTACATAACCTTCACAATCCCATCCAGATCTTCAGCATCAATCACATGCGGTCCTTATAAAGACCAATCAACAATTAGCCGCGGCAGGCACAGAATTTAATTGTCTTTTCCCCGCAAATAGATGTGATGCCGTCCCTGGTCCCTTGCAACTCAACCATCCCATCCCCCGCTTCAGCTGGGTTCTCGCCCGACGCCCGCCCCCGGATTTCAGACTCGATCCGGATTTGGGCGCTGGACTTGTCTGGATTGCAGCCATGGACCTGACGAGCCGTGTCAGGATATCTCGGGAGGCGCGCCGAGCACATGCTTGGAGAGGGGGAGGGGGAGGGGGAGGGGAGCGTCCCGAGGCGATTTGGGAGAGGGGATTGGATTGGATTGGACTTGACTTGACTGGACTTGATTTGCCTTGCCTGGACTACGACGGTGAATGGGGAGGGATGGGGAGGAATGTCCGGTGAATGGGAACAATGAGGGAGGGATTGAGGGAGGGAGGTATTTATTTACTTAAATACCTACCCAAGCCCATCCCATATCCTCTGGCCTCTCCACCAAGAACGACAATCTTCCCCCTCCCCCGCGTCGACGATCCCATCCCATCTCGAGCTATCAAATCAATCAATTAGCAAGACTACGATCATCGCATCCCATCCCATCCCACACAATGCGACCCCACGCGCTCCTCCTCCTCCCCCTCGCCCTCCTCTCCCCCGTCCTCGCCACTACTCCCCCCACGATCCTCGACGCCATCTCCAACATCTCCAACAACACCCTCAGTCTCAACAGCTCCATCACGACCTTCCGATCCGAGTCGGGAAATCCCCTACAACTACTCCCTATCGTCATCCATTCCAGCTCCCTCCTCGCCTCTATCAAATCCGGCACCAATACCGCCAAAGCCTCCGCCAATCTGACCTTCGACGAGACCGTCGCCGTCGCCGGCGCCACGCAGTCCCTGGTCTCAAACGTGCAGTCCACGCTGTCCAACATCATCGCTGCGAAGCCGCTGTTTAATCGCGAGCTCGTTAGTCCGGTTATTTATTTGGATCTGGAACTTGATAAACAGGCTACGGATCAGTTCTCTGAGGCTGTTATTAGTAAGGTGCCGTCGGCGCTCCAGGGCCTCGCGCAGCAGATCGTGGCGCCTGTCGATACGGCATTTGATGCGGCGTTGGCGGCGTATAAGGGACAGATTTAAGGGGTGTGAGGAGAGGAGAGGATTGGATCTGATATATGATCGGGTGGGGTGAAGGAAAGCTACAGGAGATTTTAAATGAAGACAAAAAAAGAGGGGAAGGGGTAAAATAATAATCTTCTTCTTCACGTAGCTCGACGATCACGTCTCGAGTTTTCAGTTTCAGGGTCTTGTTGTACGATAAAAGAAAATTTCAAGACAACCAATTGCTGTGGCCCCGGTATTCATGCTGATCAACAGGTCTTCGATTAACCTACAGCTACCTCCTTCCCAGCTCCCAGCTCCCTTCCTCCTCCACGAAGTCGTAGAGATTCCCAAAGCCAGGATGTAGTCTAGCAACTGGTCTGTTTCCAAGTGAATCATGTCGAAATTCGTCAGAAAGGGCGGCGGATGTGATCGTTGCCTCCTCGGTCGTATCACCAGGCATTGGGTGGCTGGCTGGCGATCAACGGCTTCCTCGACTGCTTCTATCATGATGTTTCAGGCGTCCAGCGTCTTAACTTCTCCAACTCTATAGCGATAGTCGAAATTTGAGCTGCATGGAGGCTTGTGTCTTCCATAGTGTTCTGATCGTTAATTAGAATCCGACGGCGATGGAGTAGGACCTTTGAACGACTGTTTTCCGCGACACTTAGCACAGAGGCTGAAGAGGGGGCAGGCGGGGTTGTTCATTCGGTGTCCCTGACCACCACATTTATCGCAGACTATAGTCGGACAGCTGTCGGTAGCGTGCTCGATTGTCTTGCACTTCTTACACCATTTCAAAAGTGAGTTAATAATGGTCTAAAATCCGATTGTCACCCGCAGGCGTGGTGGGTCAGGCATTGCGCCGTTGACTCTAGTTTAACGTCGTCTCGGACGAAGGTTAGTTTAAGGTCACTTTCAGACCGTGGATACTGCTGTCAGCGACGCGACGCTCGAAACTTCTGCAGTAACTGTGGCACTTGTTGCTCAAGAGTTGTTGCCGGCTCCCAGGGCATTCGATTTTATCATGATCCCCTCTACATCTCTAGCAGTTCTTAGTCTTCTTGCCTTTGCCTTTGTATAGGACAAGCAGTAGGACTAGGTATCGACCGGCCTTGTGATTTGTAGCGCCGTAGTTAAAACATGCGCTCCTGTCTGTAGTACAATTCTCTGCTCTGTAACCGTATTTGCCGTAACGGTTACACTCTATGGCGATTTCGTGGTCTACTTCGATGTGTCGGACGGCGTCCATCTCTCTCGCAAGGAGATATTGACTGTAGATGTGTTAGGTAGTCGGGCTATCGACCATAAAGCGTTCCGTTTCCTTGTGGTATGTCGCGGGATACAGCGAAGTGTCGGTGGCCAGGATTAAGTAACCGTACCTCCAGCGCGAGTCTGCTACCAATCTTTCCATCTTAAACGTAAACGCGCTGTTGACCATCTATCTTCCCCTCTTCATAAAGCCTAATGATGGCGCGAATATTGATGTGTTGATATTCGGGCTGGTACCAAGGGTGGTTAGGATCCACGAAGCTACGGAGCTGCTCGAGACGCTTCTTTACATCAACCGGCTCTCGAAGTAGTTGATTCGGGTTTCAAGATCGACCTCGGCTGGTTGAAGAAAGGTATACGAGACGCCGGTAGATGCCTCATCTGCTGTAGCATCTGATAAAATAAGAAAAAGTCCGAAAAGAACCATCCATCATCCTGTGGAGCAGTATCTCAACATTGACTTCAACATCATCTGGGACGCTGACTGATACAATCTCTTTCCTTATCTCCTCCTCGACTTGTGACCAAATATGCCTTGAGCCTGACCTAACGAAGATTATCACGGTTGGCGTGAGATCGGTGTTTTGGAATTTTCGGTGGCGGTTTGATACGCTATTGAGGTCCATTGGAGGCCGCCCCAAAATCCGGTATTCCACAGACCGCAACAATTCTTGTGTCTTTCTGGACATCTGGAGGGCATCTAGCAGCGAACTCGACGAATGCCCAAGTCACGTACTTGGTCCTGTGCACTGGTCCTATAGGGCTCACTGCCCTCGGTTTTGTGCTTCTTGGAAGGGGGCGGCCTCGCCACATGGTGGCTAGTTAGCCCCATGACTTTGCCCTCTATTAGGACATATCCTCCGAGGGTACCACAGCCGACTTTCAAGGCACTCTTTTTGCTTCGATCAATACTCCAAAGAAACCAGCACATAAGGTTCAACAAAACCAGATTCAAACCGAAGGTCCGAAGGTGCCTGCGAAGAGAGGCTATCCAGAAGTTAGCTGGTCAAACGCCAAAGAATGACTATCGAGTCCTTACTGCTGTTGCCGATTTGGCAAATTCATAACTCTTTGAAGCGTAGATAGTCGCCATCATTTCAAGAATTATATTTAAGGAAGCCAAGAGTTTCTTGTCTCTTACTAGATATTCCTAGAGCATTCTGATATGCCCGTTGTCAGCCATCTCTTTGACTCCTGTATGAAACATCCTATTCCTTGTAGTATAAGGTAGGTAAGGTAGTTTCTGTTAGATATCAAGGCACGTGATATTGATGCCCCAAGGCGGATGCCTCACAAGTGTCCAAGGCCTAGTCTCGTTCAGGCTACATGCCTCCTTTCAACACCTACCTACCTCCTCTTCATAAAGCTTAATGGCAGCCTTGATATTGGTATGCTGTTCTTTGCGTTCATATTGAGGATCTTTTGGGTCAAGATAGCGGTAGAGTTGTTTGATGCGCTCTTGGACATCAAAAACTGGAGGCAAAGGCATGGCAGGTGAGAATTCGATACCTCCTCCGTCGGCATCCGCGAAAGGGCGTCAGCGTTAATGTGTTGTTTCCCATGGCGGTGTCGGATCTCCATTCGATCTTGGTATTTGGAGAGGAAACGTCCCAATTTGCTAAGCGCAGGGACCGCTTTCCTTTGACGGGGCCGGTATCCTCAAAAGCCTGCTTGATAGAGCTTTGGTCTGTATAAACGGTAATCGGTCCATGATCCAGGTACTAGGGGAGATTTTCGAGTGCCCACGCCAACGCGCCGGTCTCTAGCTCGCTCGGCCAAAAGTTCTTCTCAGCATCACTTAGGTCCTTCGACAGGTATAGGTAGGTACCTTCTCCATTTGCTCTTGTTAGAAGCGAAGTAGAAGGTCTGGGAGCTCAAAGGGCGACGAACTGTTCAATACTACAGCCGTAACACCTGTTTGTATCTCGGTAGCAGCAGCTATGGTAGGATCTACCATAGAATCTGTCTGGCAAATAGGTGCCATGCCCTGCTGCCTGCATATACCTTCTCTCCCGCCGAGTACCTGGCTCATATAGGTCTATATGGCCCTGTGCAAGCCGCTCTATCCTAGCAGCAGCATCCATCTATACATGCATTAGCTAAGAGACCTAGAAATCAGAGCAGAAGAGGGCAGTAAGGTCTTGTATAGAGCAACAGCTTACCGGCGTCTACTTTCTCGTAAGAAGTGTTGTTCGCATTAAATCGTCTCTTCTTCGGGATAATACCCATATTTGCTGTTGGGCGCTCTTCGCATCGTTTTAGCTCTCGCAACACGTTATAGTCTATCAGGAGCTCCGACGCCTTGATAGGCTTTGTCCACACGTACAGGGTCATCTGTTCTAAGAGGAATCACCTTTCCCGAACGTATCGGCTTCTCTGATTTGACATCAAAAAGCTTAACATTGTTCACGCCGTGGAGATGGGCCAGGAGGTGAGGAATATCTTCGAACGAAGCCGATCTAGAGCCTTCATGTTTGAGAGCCGACAGACTTCTCTGCTCTCTTTGCTGACAGGTAGTTCTTTCAACCTTCCTGTATTAATAGACAGCCACTCCTGCTCTCAAATTAAGAAATTAAGACTCTCTGAATGTCCGCCCAACGGTTTCTAAGGATTGAGATGGTCGTTTGGGGGTCTTCAAAGAGGTCAGCGACGAATAGTACTTATTATCCCCGTACATGTATTTCTGGTATAGCAGGGGGATCTCTGAATACTCACCTGTCTCCCGTGGGTTGTCCCTTATCGTTCAATTCCTCAGAGGAGTCTCTTTCCCCGCTGTAGAAACACCGCGCACCATGAGGGACACGCCCGCATTGAATTAATCATTCACTTAGCCCGAAAGGCTTGAGCACTTTATCGACGTAGGCATCCTGAACCAGGGATATAGTTCTTTCGTTCCTGTTTCGGACAATTTGGACGCCCACAAAGTACTGACAGGGCCCAAGATCCTTCATCTGCAGGATGACTGGGACATAAGCCTCGATCAATTTACTGCAAAGCAACCAGGACTCCTATTGATCCAACTCACTCGAAACTCATGGTGTCAAACAGAGGATATGCCACGCTGAAGACTAGCTGACGAAGTAGCCAAAGACGTAGAGCATACGGAAAATCCAAGATAGGCAAGTTCTTTCTAAAGCCTCATAATTCGAATCGACTAGGTGTTCGAGGGCACTTAGAGAGCATGCGCCTTAGAGGCATAGCAAGAACTTCATCCGCGAACTTGACTACCTCAACAACGCGGGCCAGGTGCTCTAGCGGAATCTGCCCAGACCATGAGCGGAGGGTCTGTAGGTTTCAACCCTTGATCGTTGTGTCAAGCCTGTTGATTGATAGAAGCTATCAGACTGTGCTATATACAGAATAAGCGAGGGGTCACATGTGTGCCCGAACAGGGTCTTAGGGAGGAACACACAAGACAACTTACCTTCTCACAGCGGTCAATAGAATCCTATCTTCAGGATCTACTGAGATAAGAACGAATATCTTCACCTGGCCTTCTGAATTCTCAAGCCACCATCTTCGGTTCTGCCGTCGGTAAAAATAGCATTCTTCCAGCGTGTAATACGTTAATCTGAGCAGAAGTATTGCAAACTTCTCCAGAATATGTCCTGTTGATTCCGATTGATTATTGAGTACGGATAAATATGTGCCACTTCTACCGGTCGACCAGCCGAAGTGACCAAGCACAAATGTTTATCTTGCGTCACATCTGAGCCGCTGAGGAGACTCTGATAAGTCGCAGGGATTCCCAATCCCAATAAGCTTGATCCCAATAGGCTTGGACCCACGGTGAAGTTAGTATCTCCACCACGGTATTTGTTTGAGCCAGGGACGCAAGGGATCTGCGAAGGTTGGTGCGCGAGAGAGTGACTTTGAAAACGGCCTAGAGTTTGGAGTGTCCTGTAAAAACATCGGTTTCCATTACTCCCGAAATGTATAGACAGTTTAAGGAGCTTCCGATTCTAACAGTATGTGATGGTCTCTTGATCGGGGACTCTGCTCTTAAATTGCAATCGATTCTGCCAATTCGACCGACTGATGATTTTGGCCCTTTAGAAATGCAACCTGTGTTGCCCCTGATTCGCTGGAGATCAGCAGAGAGAGCACTCTCGCTCGCTAATAGAACACTCTTGTAGTCTTCATACCGTAGGAGCCAGAAGTCGTCCGCTGCCTGACACTGTTTAGATGACTTCGGGAGAGTCAGGCGACGTGAGCCAAGGGTGATTAGCGCCTGAGCAAGAGCAGCAAGCTTGCCAACTCTATGCAGAATTCAAGAAAGGGAAAATTGATTCATGATACCCATGTATCAAGGTAGATGGAAATTGGATCTGGTTGAGCACCTTTCTTGGCTCTCTTAGTCGGGACGAGTCGGTTTCGAGACATCGAAGAGTTTGAGGCTGGGGTCTCAGATCGGGAGGTGATGGAGGGGGTAGAGGCTAGGGCGCTCCCGGGTTCCTCTTCCGTAGACAATCGCTAGAACATATTGCCCACCTCACCGAGGTTCTTCTTGTCGATCTTCTTTCTCTACTTTTTGCTCAATGTTTGGGGAGAGGCAGGGGGGGCTAAAGCCGTGGTTCCAGTCCTTTTGCGCTTGGGTTGTACGGGCGGGTCAGGTGCGGTGTACTCTGATGCCTAGTGTATCTCCCCACATTTCTTGCAAGCCGTTTAGGGGAGTTCCCTAGCTAGCTTGCGTTCTTCACCTATCTTTTGCCTTTCGGCTTTCTTTGTAGCCCTTCTTAAATTCTTTCCTTTCGCTACGCTTTGGCGGCCAGCCGGGCGGCGTAGTCCTCAACGTCGGCAGCCCACCCTTGCGGGGCGGTCAGGTCGGGGCGTTTGCTTAATGGTAGGTGTAGGACAGGCGTAGCGGCAGGGGGCTCGTCATCCATTTCCTCATCCTCCGTCTCGTAGTCCATTGCTAGAACAATTATCTCTTTGTCAACTTCTATCGATTCCCGTCTCTCAGATGTCTGTCTGACGGGGGGTAGAATCGGCGTGATTGACGTCTTAGGGGTTTTTTGCACAGGGTCTCTAGCTATTTTTGAGATTTCGTCAAAAAATTGGGAGGAGTGCAGGGTTGCAGAGTCTTTGGTTTCAAATAAGGCTTCGGGGATCAGCTCTATTTGGGTTCCAGTGGCAGTACGTGGACCTAACTCTGCTGGCCACCACCAAGTGCCGCACGAGGATAGCCGGCGTCCCATAGTCGGGGTACATCAAAAGCTGGTAAATCCAAACATTCAATTGCGTAAGGCTTCCGCAACAAAAACTGGCGGTAGTCCATTTCCGATGCTGATTGAAACTGCACATTTGTGTTATGCCGGTTAGACGCAGATCATCAGACGGGGAAGGTTCTCGAGGGGGATCTGCGGGGGGTTAGCGGGGCCTAAGCGGGGGTGGGTTAGACCTACTTTCAGACAAATGGACCGACTACTAGGATAGGGACATGTAGAAGTAATGGATAAGTAGCAGTAATCAAAAGGATTAACAAATAATGACCCGCAGACTCTCTTTATCCATCGAACAACCCAGAAAATACGGCAAGCCCGAGGGCTGCAATCGTCATTGCCCACCCCGAGAGAGTCAAGCGAGGGCCTCGCGAGGAAAGCAAAACACCCTATCCTGCCTGCAAAGAAGAAGAATAGCGGATGAGATATTCGTCGTATTCTTCCTCGATCAGGAGAAGACCACAGCCAAGGAGGAGGCTGAGTTCTACGTAGCAGGAGAGAGACTCCATCGCCGAGACCAATCTCGCGTGAATCTATTCAACATTAGAAAGTGCTCTAGAGAAGAGACAGAGAGCCTTACGAAGTACAGATTTCCGGATCCGAAGTAGACCTTGACCATGTCCGTCTTTGTTCTGGCCTTCTAGCATCTACCTAGATACATATATGTTGCCGTTCCGGCCGAGTCGTCGCACCATGCTGCCACGACATGTGGACATGCGTTCCACACTTGGCGTGTGTCTCGATAAGCATGTTAATGTCAAGAAAGGTCTACAGACCTTAAACATCTCGGCGCGAGTCTGTTTATGCCTGGCGTTACACGATCTCGGCAGATCGCCTTTTCTCTAGACGTGAAAAATCGCTCTAGGGTTAGGTAGTCGTGCAAGACCCTATCATTCATAGTAGATTAGTATAAAGATTAGTATAACAATTACTAGGACACGTACCCGTCTACCGTAAGATAATATGGCCCATCCCTCTTAAGCCGTTCGAATCCTCCTCTCTCAAGCTTCATAACCTTACGGTAGAAGCTTCTTTTGCTACGGCGCCATTTGCGCTGCCAGAGACGGAACTCTCGGGTCATATTGCCCTAGGCGTATTTAGCGTTATACTAGTCTTTATACAAATCCAATATAGAACTAGCATACCTGAATATAGCGGCGGCCTAGACTTGGGCTCGATCTCTTCGGGCCCTGGCCAAAGGACCGAAGGTTAAGAAGTACCTCTGTGATTCCGAAAGGTGATGCTGATTGAGGGCAACGCGTTTGACCAACGCCTTGACGTGTACCTGACCACAGTAGCCGCACAAAAAGCCTCCAAGATCTTCCGAGTTACTCGTGACTTTCTTGCACGGATTCACAGGCTTGAGAGCTTCGGGATACGTCATGAATGAGCATGACAGATTACAGCAAGCTGCAATAGAGTTACTGGCAACGTTGGAAAAGCCCTGATAACAAGTTGTTGCATCAGAAGTGGTGCTCGGGCTTCCCTTTCATACGTCTAATAGCCGCGGTACCAGGTCGCCACTCGTGGTACTCCTTCCTCTATGAGCTTCTGATCCACATACTTGTCTGTTAGCGAATCTCCTTCCACTTGGCTGTAACTTCCGGTGCTTAGGGGTTGGTTTTTACTGATCTCAACTTGCCTGCGAGCACCTCCCACCGGTCTGGGTTGCGCTAGACTTCCTGGAACATGGCTTCATTAAGTGACAAGTCCGAAATCCTTGCACTAAACCTCTGGTCTCCTGACTGCGCTGTCTGCTGCGCCTTCTGTCCTGCTTCCTCAATGAGCGCCTGGACGAGCTAATCACACTCATCACCTGCTCTGAAGAAGGAGTGGTCCTCCCCGGGCACCCATTTGCTAGTGAACTTCGCGTCCTCCTTAGCGATTGAGTGGACACGTATCATCTTCAGGGACAGGTCTATTTGTTGGGTCTGTTGGCTTCAAGGATATCGAATACGTCGGATGTCCAGATTCCCCGACCGAGGATAGAGCTAGAGGCTCCCATGAATATTTGCCCCGACAAGAGTGATTGATGGGAGAAAGTCTTTCCGATTCCTCTCGAGAGTCGAGATAAGGATCACGCCCTATGCTCAAGGAAACCAAAATGACTACCACCACTATAAGTGGGATCCAAGAGGAAATGAATCCCGGTCCATATACACGGCGAACTGTTTGTTATCTTTTAGTCTCTGCTATCGCTTTCGTTTTGCTGTCGCTGCGTTATTGTTGCCGTTGTCACTGGAATCTGCTCGAGAATCTGCTCGAGATTCTCGAATTCCAACGATGCAGTTGCTATGCTTTCTCCAAACAATATGTCGGCCATTTTTGGGATGATTGAGTGTGAAATAATTAATGCTCCGCAAGTTCATCCGTCGGAATCCGATCATCCCTTCGGCTCGCCCCGCGTCTGACACAAACATCGCTAAACAAGCTTTAACTTACAAGTCTCTTATATAAGGTACCTGGGGTACTTGGCCGCCACACCACAGCATGGCCCTGGTCGTATCTATTTACTTTCGCCTTTGCGTCTGGCTCCTTGGACAGGTACAGCGTCGATAGTCTTGCACCTCGTACACCACGGATGTGGGCACTCAATCTTGTCGTGGTCTCCTCGGCATCTCCAGCCCAGCAGGTCTACCGTCTTCCTGGCTTTGTTCTTGCCCTTTGTCGGGACCAGCAGTGGAGGGTCTGTTGACGGGATTATTGGCGGATAACGAAGTCTGACTCGGAGAACGGAGGAACTGTCGGAAAGGCCCCAGGATTCTAGGCTTGTTGCCTGCATAGATAGGGCAGGCGGGAACGTCGGCATATGTAGTAGATTCCTCGAATCTCCAATAGAACGAGCCGTTAGTCGATTGCCATAGAGAGGAGGCAAGGAGAAATCGAAATAGTAAAGCTAATATAGCTTATTATCACTATCAACAAGTGTCGACGCCCGTAGGCGCACAAGGCCTGAATGCGCTGTTAGCCTGTTAACCCCTGAAATAAACGAACCAAGTCATTCACTCAGTGAAATCATCTCACTCACGCACCCGAAGGGTAGGACGGCCGGGCGGTCAAGTACCTTGCTAGAATCGAGAAGCAGAGGTGCCCCCGTAACGAGTCTGCTCGTCCGATCAGATGGTTATGTCTGCCGTTTGTCGAACATAATCTTCGCTTGGCAACACCTGATGTTGCTCAACGTGAGCGAAGCAGCCTACACAATAGGCAAGATGCCTCCGAATAGACATAAAGCTCTGCCCGTATTTCGGGTGACCTTTAGGGTAATGGCGCTGTTAGGGAAAGTAGGAATCCAGTCTAGTACAGCCTGCACAACTTGCATCCTGGCCAGCTATCTCACGCGTGATTCGACGTTCTTGGATACTCAAGAGAGTCTCCTCATTTGGTAAGGCGTTTGAGCTGCATATGTCGGACGAGAGTATAGGAGATTCTCTTCAGTCAGTAACTCTGTCATGAACCCCCCCGGGAGGCTGCTGGCGGGGTCTCCTGTACACAGTACTGCGATGTCATCATGTCACCACGTCCTTCATCTTTTTTTTCATTGCGGTAAACGCCACTAGCGGGCGGGTCTCTGTGAGGACACAGCGGCGGAACGTTTCTTGGCACGTTCGGCTTTTCCTGGTTTGCGGTTCGCGAAAGCACCATGTCAGCAGGGGAGCCTGAGCCAAACCGATTGTAAATCCGTCGATTATTCAGTACATACCGTGGCAATAAAGGCTAACCTGAACAGCCCGAACTGCTTATGAATGCTGCCTTCTAGGGTCATCCCATTGGACGGGTCGTTTATATTGTCCGCAAAAGTACCAGGTCAGCAGGGGAGCCTGAGCCACCTCTACCTCGTTGAGCTTTGTCACAACAGAACCAGTTGAGAGAAATGAGCTTTGCTTCGTGGCATAGTAGCCCGGCTGTCTCGGCAGAAAGCTTTACCAGAGCTCAAGCTGGACTTCCGATTAAGCTCATCTAATACTCTGTTAGCTGTATACGACAAGTCAAACACTGTCAAAGCAGGAATAATATACCTTTCTTCCGACTAAGCTACCCAGCTAGCAGCTTAGCCTTGTTATCTGGTTTGCTCCTGTATAACGATATAGAAGCTGCTGTACTAGATCCTGTATCCTTAGCGCGTGCCTTGTCTCTTATTTCGATGCTCAGGGAGTCGAGAGAGTGTGTGCTTTTGGTGCTACTCTTCTAAAGGTTCTGGAGAGATCGGTGCCGTTTAGCCTATTATGGAAAGGCCTTTGGAAGTCGATTAATAAAGATGATGCTATACAGGTAGTCGCTAGGAGGGGCTACCTCTAGCTACAGCCAGAACTTATCTGCATTAGCCTTCTCTCGAGCCCGAGCCGCTTGTCTAATGCAAGCGGCTAGATAACCGCAGCTTCTGCGACACTCGTATGCTGTTTCTGGCCTATCAAACGGGTAAGGGTTTCCGCAAGGTAAGGTAGGTCACAGTAGTTATAGTTAGCTATCATATCTAAGTATTCGTGAGCGTCCTTTAGAGGTGCATAGGCGGCAGTGCATCGGGCTGTGCGGGCTTTGGCTGAGATCTATGAGCGCCGGTCCCGCTGGCTGAGGAGTCCTGTGGCGTTCGGCGGGGGAGTGAAGAACATAGAAGGAGGGACCAGCCGGTCCCTCCTGCCAGAAGGTAGTGAGGGGCCTTCCCCCCTGGGCAGATCTTGGAGGTCATGGCCTTCGGGATTGGAAATCTGCTGTAGAGCCTACAGCAATGGTAAGGTCCAGACTCCGTTGTTTCAACTTGTTGCCGTTAGGGGACAAGTGAACATGAAGGTCGCATGATTTGTTGACTTTGATTTTTGTAACCTCGTTGAGGTGACTCTATACATGCTTAATATGCTCACGGAAACGCGAGCCAAGGTAGTGTCCAACTCGAGAGTAGGGGAAACAAGCTCTAGCGGCCCTAAATATATTCTTGTCAGTATTTGAATATTACTGTATCAGACAAGGACGGGATGACAATCAAAACAAATGCTTACACTCTCTTAGGCCGGAGTCCCTATCGCCAGAACTGTAGGCTGTTTCAATGGATTTATCCTCTGTTAGGACCTATTCCTGAAATTTCCATTCGTCCTCCTTTTCATTGACGTCGTTGATTTCGAGCTCTTTGTACATTCTTCTTACCCAATCTAGCGAGGGACAGAGTATCCTTGAAGATGCCGTGTTGCTTAAAATGAAAAGCAATGCTAAATCCTAGAGCCTCTCCTGACCGCAGTGAGGAGTATATTGTCTTCGTGTTAAAATCAGTGATTCAGTAGAGCTCGTACCGCTCTCAAAGGTTGGGAAATCCAGGAGAAGCAAGCAGCAAGAGCTACCGCGAAAGGTATATAGAATTGTCCGGTGGACAAAGAAACCAAGCCTCATGAGGTTCGATCGAATGATGTTCACACAGGGTTATGAGTAGTATATATACTTCAGACCAGAAAATCGCTGAGGAAGAAAAGAGTCCTGGCTTGCTGCTGTCCGCGCGACTAAGGCATGTCCGACAGTCCGAATGTAGTGCGGGTTATCCTCTTCCTCGCGGAAGAGATGCGGCACAACTTTCTTTTCGCCATGTAGACGCCGTACATGATGGCACTGAAAAGAGACACTATAACACAGTGCCATCAGCGCTGAGTCGCTGATACTGGCGCCTACGTAGATGTCAGACTGTTTCGCATCAAGTGGTTGATAAAGGTTGCAACTTGCAGGAGGCCAGGGCCCGATGGATTCATTGGCCGTTGGGCCCGCCATATTTTTTGTATCGAGCAATGCCGACCCCAACTCAGCATCTCTCCCAGTATAATATCGTGGAGGCTTCGATTGTGAACACGTGGAGCGTCAAAGACCAATGAAGTCCAGTTCGATATAGATAAGTGTAAGGATGCATCCACTGTCCCCATTCATCGAAGGGTCCTGGATTTTGAAACAGGGTCGATGTTTGCTCTAATCGCCGGGGTACGCTCGGAGGTCAGCTACAGTGATCCACGCGCATCCTTTGGAGGGTCAGTATGCGTACCACTATCAAGATCACGAAGCTTACCTTTGTACTGAAGGCCAGTCCTATCCTCCTCTATGGACAGTGGAATGGAGGTCCCAGGTCTAGGATGATTGTTGGAATCTCCCAGGCACAAATGTAATTGCAATAATTGGATGCAACAGAAGTTACACACTTCATCCAGCTTTAGCAGAAGCTTGCCGGTGTGAGTGTTGGTATTGGTAGCCTGAGCCACCAAGCTTAACTGTGCTCGCAGATTGAGGTCTGGAAACTGCAAATAGTAAGTCAAGGCAATATCTCAGAGGGATTATTATATTGTGGAGAGGGTGTAACTTACTACTTCTGGTCATTGGGGATGGTTGTATGTATATAACAAGTGTAAGAAGTGGAGCTCCAGTTTGCGTGCCTATCTGCTAAGGGAATCCTTCTCTTCAGAAGCAAGAAGCAATTTCAAGCCTGACAAGCCATTAGTAACAGCAATAGGTCTGAAGTATTGCGGTTTGGTTTTCTCCTACCTAGATGGAGTTGGTTGGCTGGGGGTAACTAGGTAAGGGGCTGGCAGTACCATCTTGGAGTGTTGCGTCCCGGAGCCACAGACGGGATTGGGGCAGCTGTCTGTTGTGCTTGATAGGTCTACAGGCACACGCACCACAGGGGAAGGCGATCGATCTTGTCATGGTCTCCCTTGCAGAATTGACAACCTTCCCGGTTGGTCTTGTCGTAAGGACAAGAACCAGTCGATAAAGAACCTGCAGAAGAGATATATAAGACTGGCTGTGTGCTTGAATAGCGACGCCTCTTGATTGAGAGCTGTTCAACTATCATTAGCAACATACCCTAATGTTTGGCGCGACGACGCGATTGATAGATATCGATTGTGGAAGAGGAAAACAAGTATACCTTCTTTGTACCTCTAGCGACGTGAGAAGATGGTTAATGATGATTGTAGAGAAGTAACTCAAGATAATACATGGAATATTGCTAAAGGTTGTGGGAGTTCGTTTGTAGGGGATTGTTGATAAGGACAGTTGGTATACGAGGCTATTGACAGAAAGATCGAACGCGCCTATTCCTCGAGAAAAAATAAACGAAAACGAAATAAAACCAGACAAGAACCACATCCAGAAATTCCTTTTTGAAGCACGAAAAGTCTGACGGTACAACAATGAGGATGAAAGGATGAAAGGATAAGTGAAAAAACTCAGATATATGTAGGTAGGTCAGTCTGTCACAGATATCGCTTGATGTACGGCCAGGAAGCTTGAACAGGTGTTACTATATGTGTGTTGTTTGCAGGTAGGTGAGTCTTAGGCAGACGGCTGGCTGCTTCTGTTACTCCACAGTACCAGTTATCAAGTTGGATTTAAGCAAGAGGGAATCAAGTTGCCGCCCCCCTTCCCCTCCGTAAATGCGCCTATCCGGTCTTAGAAAAGATACCAACAACGTGGCATATATATCCAGCATCGGCAATAATGATAATCTATATCCTGGCTACCAAACTCTGCATGGCAGCAATCCAAACCAGGCAATAATTGCTTATCACTGCATCACAGATCACAGATCACCTCTTACAGCCCATGTTTCCGCATCCTTGTATGTTCCACGGGTTTAGGTGATTTCCACATTTGTGCCTCTTGACACCATACTAATCTCATTTGTTTAGAATAATTTCACAATCCTCTCGTTTCCATAGACAAACATGGCTTCAAGACAAACAGGAAAAGGCTGTTTTCATGTTTTCATGTTTGCTTGAAGCCACTGCATCCAGGCCTTCCGCGTCAATAGAGCTCCCGTAATCAAGGTTGCTCAATAGTTGAGACTGTATGATTGTGGAAACTCACATCTTGCATTTTCAAAGTGTTGTACTTGTTGAGATGACACGCTCTTGTGTAGAAGTCCACAGAGTGTTGAGTTGAAGCAGAAGAGGAAATCATCCTACAGATGCGAGATATTTTTTATTGCATGGTGAGCGTTGGGGTGTAACCGGCCGTGCAAAGATGCATTACAGATCATTGCTTCATGCATGATGCATGTATGGTGCCGTGCTTCATGTGTGTTGTGAGATGATGTGAATCTGACCAGCTGAAGTTTCTGTCGCTTGACGGCAAGATAGATGAAAGAGTTCAAGGGATGAGAGTTGCAATATCAGGTAAATAGCTGTGCAGGAAGGATTCTCAATCTGTATGTGATAGCTCTGAATTATATCTCAAATAGCCTGCAAACGCAGGATGCATCAATACGACATCAAGAAGCTGAATGTTCGTGCTCTGATACAGATCTGCCGCGGTATTGCCCACTTCAATAACCGTGCAGGGGGAGGTCTGTGTGTAGGATGTGCCTGGACTCCCAGTTTAAGCGGCGAGAATTGAGACCTCGATTAGTATGATAGAATGGCTGATAGAAAGTATATCTTCATTTTTGACATTTCAAGAATAAATCCGACAACCCCCCCCTTTTTCTTCCCCCTAAAATCTACCCCACCTACGACGACAAGTAACAAACCAATAAAGCTCCGAAAACCCCTGGCCCACCCGGATCGTACGCTACGCAATACTAAGTGGCCACCGCCCCGTCCCTGAGATTCCAGATACAGTCCCAGCCGAGCACTAAACCCCCCAGCTATCCGGATCGCGATAGGGATCGACAGGGTAGGGGAAAAAAGATTCCCCCAAGAAATTGCCCGATTCTCACATTATCCCTTGCTTCTCGTCTTCAGAGCATTCTTCACCACCTCAAGACACGTCCAACGTCAATTGTCTCTTGCGAGCCTTGCGAACACTGACCTACTCCCCCGCGGTCTAATTGAGTCCACCAACAGGCACGACAGAAAGACACGAGAAACGGCGGGGAGACGACAAGAGCCGACAGCTCAGCATCTATCAGGGGCTTCGACATTCAACTACCGGCAATCAAGATCGATCATCCATCTATCCGTGCACCTCCTCCACCTGCTGGAGATTCTCACCCACAACCGCACCCGACGTCCCCGATCCCTATGAATCCCCATCGTCGTCGTTCATCCCCTACAGTCTCGCGCTGATCCGCCAACATTACACTGCTCGCGCGCCCCCCTCTTCGTCATGCCCTGGCGCCCTCTGCCCCGGATTGCCTTCGCAGTCGCGACCTACCCCTTCGTGGCCTCCAGCCCCGCCGACCTGCCGCTCGAACTCGGAGACGAACTATACATTATTGAGGAGGGCGGCTACAATGGTGAATGGCTACGTGGATACTTGGTGGCGCCCCCCAGTCTCCTGGCTGGCCTGACCAGCATCAAAGGACAGACTTTGGAAGCGCGGGTCTTCTCGGGCATTTTCCCCGCGTCGTGCGTGGAGGTGCGGGAGGTGCTGGGAGACGGCGATGAGGAGAGCGAGGACGACGGACATGGGCAGGATGGGGAGGTGACTGCGGCCCAGAGAGGGAGCCTCGACGGGGACTCTAGCTCTAGGAATACTCCCACGCCCCTCCTACAGCGCGGGAGCCGACGCGGCTCGGTCAAGAGCACCAATAGCAAGATTTCCAAACCCTCGAGAGGTAAGAGGAGGAGTCTGGCAAATGGGACCTCCGCCCTGATCGCGAAGCGGGATCCCAATGCGCCGAGACCGCCAGCGCCAGTGCCGATGCTGAAGATTGGTGATGAGACCCCGACGTCTGCTTCCGAGCCCCTGGTTGACGAGATTGCGAGCTGTCTGCGCGAGTGGCATTCTGCGAAGCTACACGAGCTCCTCCTGAGTCGGCAATACTCGCGGTTAGATAAAATGTCAAGTTTAGTGAACGTACTTGATCTCGCGCGGCGGCAGCTCTTGCATAATGTCCTGACAACGCAGGAGATGGGACTATTGAGGGAGAAGACCGTATGGGATCTGGTACGCGGGAACAAGCTGTTTAATGGGGAGGTCATTGTGCGCGATCCTGCGCAGCGGGGGAGGGTTCTCACGGCGGAGGATTCAGCAGTTGAGATCACACGGTTACAATCTATGATGAGTCTTTTGGACGAGCGACCACAACCACCGGTCCATGAGAAGCTGACGCTTTATCACCTGCTCATTGATGTCAAGACCTTCGTCGGAGCGAGCTCAGACCCCACGACCCTGGTCTTCTTTCTTGCTACGAAAGCTCCTGGAGCCCCAGCAAAGGCGATATCAGAAAGCTATATTGTAGAGGTTCCTCCCAATGGTGCCCTGACGGGCTTTGCCAGTGCAAGCTCGATGAAGACCTTATTCACGGACCTAGCTGCGGCGGACATCGGGGAGGCACCATCTGCTGACAATGAATTATATCTGGTTTTAAAGGTCCGGTCAGCGCAGCAGCTCACGGCTGGCAAGCCTACTTCACGTGGCGGTGGAACTTCGAATGGTGAGAATCCCCAAACGTCGGGTGGGAGCAGCAGGTCAGGACGGAGAAGTATAATGTGGGGCCAAAACTCGAAACGATCAGCTTTCTCTAGGAACGCACCATCTTCGTCCAGGGTCAATACGGTATCGGAGACATCCAATGATAGCAACAGCGAGAATCAGGATGGCCCTCCAAGTACCGCTGGATCGAGAGGTTCGTCTTCACAAGAATCCAAACCTGGAACTGTGAGCCGGACAGTAAACAGAACTGTGGGTGTTGGGGTTCTAAAACTGAATTCTATCATGAAACAAGGAGAAGAAGTGGAGCAACTTATGTCCATTTGGTCGCCAGCCGGATCCGGCGAGAAGAAAGATCAGGGGGGTGACGGCTGGGACGAAGTCATCCGGGATCTCAGTGATACCAAGTCCGATTACTATGAGAGAGCCCGAAGGGCCGAACGGTTGCAGGTCCACCTGAAGGCATTTGAAAACCCCGATGCAGACGCCTTGATCAAGGCAACTCCTACTCTACTTTCAGACGTTTCCCAGACGAGTAAGATGGGCTTTTCAGGCGCTCCAACCAAACCAAGATCAGACATCTACGTAACAATCGACGAAGCTTTCCTCCCTCGCCAGGCACTCCTGTCTCGCTCTTCAGGCAGCGCAACAGCACTCTCACCCACTTTGACCTGCTCGAATCTCCAAGTAACCCTCGAAGTGCGCCGCGCAAACGGGGACCGGATCGAGGGCTGCATATTCGCCTCGTCCAATGGCGATGCCGAGAGTTCTTGGGAATCAACTGCAGCCGCACGAGGTGATGCATGGAATCAAGTTCTTCGTCTATCTATCCACTCTAATGATGTCCCTGGCTGCCATCTTGTGATGGTCATTTCTGATGCGCCGTATCAGCCGTTTGCAATCTGTTATATGCCGCTTTGGGACCAGGGCGCTTTTATGAGGGATGGCCATCATTCGCTTCTTTTGTACAAATACGATGAGACTACCATGATCCCCAAGTTAAATACGCAAGGTAAAGGGGGATATCTGAATCTTGGGTGGAACGCCAGGGGTAAAGATGATGTGAGCAAGGACGAGGCTGTCACGGGACCGATTGCGACCCTGAGGGTGCAGACATACCTCTGCAGCACCAAATTTTCTCAGGATAAGGTTCTGCTGGGCTTACTGAAATGGAAAGAGGAGCCGCCTGGAGATGTGCAGGAGTTACTGAAACGACTGGTCTTTGTTCCGGAGATCGAGGTTGTGAAACTGCTCAACGATGTGTTCGATGCCATCTTCGGAATCCTGGTTGAGAATACAGGAAACGATGATCTCGAAGATCTTATATTCAGCGCTCTAGTCACAGTCCTGGGTATTGTGCACGACCGAAGATTCAACCTAGGACCTTTGGTAGATCAATACGCCGAGAACAAGTTCAACTACCCATTTGCAACACCCTGCCTAGTCAGGTCCTTCTCTCGCCTCCTAGCAAAACCTTCCGAACCAGAAACCTCCCGTCAATTACGTGCAACTTTCAAAGTCGTTCGCCACATTCTCAAATTTATCACTCACGCCAGAGATCAGCAAAAGGTAAAAGAGGCCGGAATCGGTATTACAAGCACATCGCCAGGCTTTAAGCGGCACCTGCGTTCTATCTTCAAAGATCTCGATGCACTGATGCGGAGTACCGCACCTATTCTGGTTGGGAGTCAGACACTGGCCGTTCAACATTTTCACACTTGGCTCCCTGAACTCACGGGCTTGCTGAGCGTGGATGAAATTTTGCATATCGCAATTGATTTTATGGATTCATGTGCGCTAGTTAAGGGCAAGCTGGTCTTGTATAAGCTTGTTCTCATCATCAACGTTTCTAAGCTGAGCCTGTTCTCGCAACCTGTGCAGAGAGCTGCCCTGATCGCGAATACAGTTCGTTGGATTGCGCCCCACTGGGGCAAGACTATGGAGGTTACCGAGCAGTGGAGGGAACAGGTTCGGCTCTGTTGTTCCATCTTGTCAACTCAGATCAATGATCTTGGAGCGGAGATTCCAAAATATATCCCAGCGATCGTTGATTCATATATTTCACTTCAGGGTCCACCCAAGACGCCGAAGACGCGGCTATCATTACTTTTCCCTACAACGTACCCATTTCCAACCAAGCCACTCTCAAAAGAGGCCGAGTTTGACGAGGCGCTCTTTGAACTTTCTGCTATCCTCTCGGCGGTATCGACGCGACCAACAGGCATGCAACTGGATCTTGCAGAGGAGGAGATGGCTAATCTACTTGAAGATATGCTCCATGTCCACCTCAGTATTCTCGAATGCCAAGCCTTTCCTGCAGACTGGCTAAGTGTACACATCTACCACCACAAATCGACAATGAAGGCGCTGCAATATATCGCCGGCATCCTGATCAAATTCTTCGTGCCAGAACCAGACGATGCAGAACAGTACAATACCGAGCTTTGGAAAGTTTTCTTCACTGTCCTGCTGAAGCTCGTCGGTAGTGATGCTCTCGCGCTCGAGACCTTCCCTGAGCAGAAACGCCGCGCTGTCTGGAAAATCGCTGGTGATGTCCGTGAACATGGCGCCGAGCTTTTGAGAAAGACCTGGGAGACTATCGGATGGGAAACTAGCGCTGAGGAGCGCCAGAGGTACGGCTTGGCCAAGATGGGTGGTTACCAAGTTCAGTATGTTCCTGGTCTGGTGCGACCAATCGTCGAGCTCTGCCTCAGCGTACACGAAGGCCTTCGAGGGGTCGCCGTTGAAGTTCTTCAGACTATGATCGTCAGCGAGTGGACGTTGAGCGAGGATCTTTCCGTCCTCCAAACGGAGTTGATCGACTGTCTGGATAGTCTATTCAAATCGAAGCCGTTGACCGAGAGCATACTTCAGAAGCTGTTCATCAGCGAGCTACTAGGTCGCTTCGAACTATTGGCTGAGATTCCAGATGATCCACTGTACGCTGCTCTCCGGGAGTTGATTGCCACCATCGACGAGTTCTTAGATCTTCTCGTGGCGGTCCACAGTACGGATGTCACCGGGGAAGCTTCACACATGATTCATCGGCTGCGGTTGATGGAGTTCTTGAGAGATATGCAGAAGGAAGAGATCTTCATCCGATACGTCCATCAACTTGCTGAACTGCAAGCAAACGCCAGGAATCCTACCGAAGCAGGTCTCGCATTGCGTCTGCACGCTGATCTGTATGACTGGGACCCAACGAACATCGCCCCTCCTCTCACAGACCCGGTGTACCCAGCCCAGTCACATTTCGATCGCAAGGAACGAATCTACTTTGATATGATCAAATATTTCGAAGAAGGTGAAGCTTGGAGTAGTGCCCTGGAAGCGTATCAGGAGTTGCAAATCCAATATCAAGAAAACGTCTTTGATTTTCCCAAGCTAGCCAGGACTCAGCGCGCTATCGCCACAATATATGAGACGATTGCGAAGAGTGACAAGCTGGTACCAAAATACTTCCGCGTTACATACAAAGGCATGGGTTTCCCACCCAGTCTCAGGGACAAGGAATTTGTCTTCGAAGGCTCACCCACGGAGAGAACATCGGCATTCACAGACCGCATGCAAGAACAGCACCCCTCAGCGCAGATCGTCACCAACCATGGCGAGGTAGAAGACGTCGAAGGCCAGTTCCTCCAGATATCCTCCCTTATGCCACACCGCGATTTGGAACACCACGTTTTCCAACGAGCCCGTGTCCCACAGGTCGTTCGAGATTACCTCATATCCACGAACCCTCAGTATTTCTCCGTAACCACCAAACGCCATACCTCCGGCCCAGCGCATGCTCACAGCGCCGAGAAGGTAGTCTACACTACGGCCGATACCTTCCCCACTATCCTTCGGCGCTCGGAAATCGTCTCCACCACGCGTATCCAGCTTAACGCTCTACAGACTGCCGTCGAGCGTGTAATCCGCAAGACGCAAGAGATGGCCGTCGTTGAGAAGCGGCTTGTGGAGGGAGAGGAAGATATGGCGCCGCTGCTGATCGAGGCGTTGAGCATCTCCGTGAATCCAAATTCCGACTCGAGCGTGGTGAAGTATAGGGACTTGCTACCCACGAAGGTCGATGAGGACGACGAGGTGGAACTTTCACCCCTGGAGAACGCACTCAAGATTGCGCTCATTGACCACGCCGTTCTCATCAAGAGATGCCTGAACTGGTTCTCGAGATCCGCCAACCCCGGCATGCAAGGGGTGATGAAGGAATCCCGTGAGGAACTGCAGCAGAGTAATACGCCCTCTTCCTTCACTGTTCATCCGTCTCTTTACCCGACACTCACTAAAGCTCTCTCAGATTTTGAATCCACCTTTGCTCCCGAACTCGCCTCCTTCATCTTCCCGCAGCCCGCGCAGCGCGCCTCCCCCGCCGCCCCCTCCTGGTCCATCGCGTCCCCCGTCCAAGACCGCGTCACCAGCCCTCAAATCCCGACCTCCATGACCAACGGAACCATTGCCACGACCGACACCTCAATCCTCGACCCGCCCGCCGCAGCCCGGCAGAAGCGCCAGTCCACGCGACTCTCCTTCCTCAAGCGCCCCCCGCCGCTTGAACCCGTCTCGCGCGAGAAGAGTAACGGATCCATCTCCCACCGCAGGTCCGAGACAGGCAGCTCCTTCCGCAGCGGCACGAACACAAACGTGAGCGTCAGCCAGCCTCTCGCGGAGAAAGAAGAGGAAGACACGGAATGGGTCACCAGCAGTGACCTCTCGGCCCCTAGCGCGCCGCGCGGTAGACGCAGCAGCAGCTCGAAACGCGATCCAAATGGCACGAGCGCGCGTGACTCAACAAGTGTAGGCTCGCGCGTGGGCAGCGTCCGGCGGAGACTGAGCAGGCTGAAGCTCGGTAAGAAGAGCAGTAAACCTAATGTGAGGGTGGGGAGCGTGGCAGAGGAGGATGAATAGGCGCTGCTCTCCTCTATTCTTACATCCGCGGGTCCTCGGGAGACGGAGCTACCCATAATAATCAACTCCGCGTTGGAGTACGCACTCTTTGAATTTCCTTTCTGCACGTCTGTCTGTCTGTCTAGCGCTGGTGTTTTGATATTCCTTCGGGCTTAGGTATATACCCGGATCCTCTCTCTCTTTTCCCCGTTTCTTGTGTGTGGGAGGGGGTGGAGAGGGCTGAGATTCTGTAATTTGTAATTTTCTTGTATGCATGTAGCTATGTATGTATGTAGGCTGGGTGGATGGATATCGGGGGAAGGGAAAGGGGGGGG
>NW_020194485.1:119290-271529 GCF_003019875.1 Amorphotheca resinae ATCC 22711
TCAGGTGGGTGGATAAATCAGTATAGTGGACTCGAAGAACTCGAAGAAGAAGAAGAAGAAGAAGAAGAAGAAGAAGAAGGCGGCTGTACATAATAATAGTATGTATTCTATGTATGTATATATCTATGTATTATTACACAAATCCCATACCTTACCTTACCCTACATCCCCCATCCATCCCATCTTCTTTTTCTCTCTTCCATTTCACCATCATTCAACACGTGATGCGCGCAGAAATAGGGGTGCTTACATAATCCCCACAGCTCTCGGGTATGATTTCCTGATTTGCAAGATTTGATTTCCACACGTGTTATATTACATTCCCGTATTATACCTAAGGTACAGCAGGGGGGGCTTTCAATTCATTTCATTCATTCAAACTCGAAGCAAATCAAATCATTCGATTCGATTCGATTCCCAATTCGATTCATTTCATCTGGCCGCTTACTTTCCAACGAACACCACTCCGAAGAAAGAGAGAGAGAGGGAGAGAGAGGGAGAGGGAAAATGTCCACACACACAGCACCCAAACAACAACCACCTTCCCCCCTAATAACGCACTACCTACCACCCTCCAGCCCATTACACATCCTAACATTTATCCTCTGTCTTCTAACCTTCATCCTCTTCCTCCTCACTCCCCTCCTCCCCCTCCTTTCCCCCCCATCTCCCCTTTCCCCTCTGTCCACCCTCCTCACCCCCCTTCTCACCACCCTCCTCCCCATAATCCGTCTAATCCGCATTCCAGTCCTGATTATCCATGCTGGTGAAGCATGGTGGATGAGTCAGAGATTAGAAAAAGAGGGAGGGTTGAGGAGAGGAGAGAGTGTTTGGTGGATGTGGACCCTGAGTGCGTTTTTGGAGGGCTGGGGTGCGTTAGTAAGGGTTGATGGGTTGTTGAAGAGGGGGAATGGGGGGAAGATGGGGAAAGGGGGGGAGGGGAAGGGGAAGGGGAAGGGGATGTGGATGTGAAAAGAAAAAGGAAAAAGGGGGCGTTGCGAATAGGGGGGAGGAAAAGGGGGGGAAAGGGGAAAGATTTGGTTCGTGCCGTATGAGAGGGGTGGAGCTTAATGGATAGGGTGGAGAGAAAGAAGCTTGATATTTATGCATTGGAATGCGAAAAGAAAGAAGCTCTTAGAGAGAGGCAGGGGGCTTGCAGGACAGTAAGCTGGAATGGAGGTTTCGAAGCACGAAGCACGGAGCACAAGCACGGAGACGGACAAAGAGCGAGGAAAGGGAATAGGGAAGTGCAATTCATCAGTGGTATATACAAATTAACGTGTTAATGCAATGCGTACGTCGTCCCGCGCGTAGGAATCCAGAAGTCTTTGTCTCTCCGCCCAGCGAGTGTAATTCAATCAGCTCCGTTAAAACAGCTTATCCAGCCGGAGAACGCCCTGCGAATGCGAATCGTTCATTCGCTCCATTATCGGCCCTCCGTCCTTCCCTCCCGCCAGTGTCCCCCCCCTTTCATTCATCCCCCGCCCATTATTATATACCGTGTCAATTAAGAGTTTGGATGATTCCCCGTATCAAGCAAGTTCAGTCGTCCGATCCCACATACGCCCCGTCTTTAGGCGGCGGCACGGGTGGCATATCTCCATCTTTGCCCACAGGTTTTAAGTCAGCACTCGTTCTAATCCTCTGCCGTTCTACAATCACATATTCGGGCTCGGATGATTCACCTTCGCTGGTGCCCGGTGTGGGCGGTAGTGCTCCTGGCATCGGGGGTCCCGCCGTGTATGCCTCCTGGGTTCTCCGCGACGACTGTGGTCGTCCATCCCTTGTCTTTGGCCGATTGGCGGTCTGGGGACGGGAGGGCACCTTGGTGGACTCCGAGAGGGGCGAGGCTGGCTGTTCACGCTTTCCAGGCAATGGTTGGGCGAAGGTGTCGTTGAGAGGGGCTCGCGGTCGGGGGCTGGAGCGCCCAGAATGGTTGGGGGCGCCGTTGGCGGCGGCGGCTCTGAGGCGCTCTTCTGTCGCTTTCAGGCGGGCTTCGAGGGCTTCGAGTTCGGAGGTCTGAGAGGTGACTTTCATCTTCCTGCACAGGCATCAGTATCTGGTAGGGGGGCCGGCGGGAGGGGGCATCTACTTCTCGTAGATCACAGCATCGAGGTCTGCGACGGAGTTGTCGATTTTGAAGAGGTCATCCAAGGCGAGGGAGAAGGAGCGGGCCAATGTTCTACGCGCTGTTAGCTGAGACAGCATTGGACGTTGGGAGGAGTAAACATACGACTGCGGCCTGCCATTTGGCTTCCAGTCTCGGTCGAGCTCGTCGTCGGACATGTTGGGGGTTGTAGGACAATGCGTGTTGATGAGAGAGAGCAATAAGGGTATATAGGAGTAATGGGTGAAGGTATGTAGGAATCTGAAAGCCCGCGGCCGTCAAAGATGAAGTTCCCCTGTACAGAGGACACAGAGATGGACAGAGAGAAGCCTATGTTGCTCTGCGGATCTTGCCCGTCACAGCTAAATTGCCAATAAGGGGGGCCCAGCTAGTGTCGTACATTCGGGCTGGGATGTGTGGGAGCATCCGCTGCGCAGCTCGGTCTTTTGATTGCGGCACAATGGGGGCAGCTTGGGGATAATCAGAGCAAAGAAGAAGAGGGTATCATTCAGGACATTTGGTTTTCTTGAGGTCAAGGAGATAAGAAGAGGCTATGCGAGCGCATTGAGGTTGTTGATGGGGGAGCGGCTGCACTGCGACGCTGCTGCACAGCTGCTGCAATCCCCCATGCGCCGAGTCGACCTGGCGATGATCAGCGAACGGAATAAGAGATGACGGGCATGTTATGCCTGAGGAGTAAGGCAGAGAGAAGCATGGATGATAAGGTACCATTGGGCATCAGTTTCGACTCTCGAGGAATCAAAGATGTTAGCATGAGAGAGGCAAACAGACAAGAGACAAGAGACAAGAGGCAAAAAGACAAAAGACAAAGACAAAGACAGAGAGACAACAGACAAAGGACAAAGACAAAGAGACAAAGAGTAAAAGAAGTTGATAACCGTAATGTATTTCACAATTAGAGGCTTAAATCCATTATACAGGTAATACGGATGATATTGACAATATAACCAAATCTATGCCAGATTACGCCGTAATGTGGCGGTTTGAACCGTCCGGGTGTCTGCAGGTGCAGATGGTATGTCCGGGCAACCGTAATCAGGTAAACCAGCTGCGCGGAAGTCGGTCAATCTTGTATCCGTCCTTGGCGCGGTCCGAGATGTATTCCCGCTTATGTAAGCCCTTCTGACTAATACCTGACTCAGCGTCGGGTCCTTGCCTCAATTCTGCCGACCTCAATGATGACACGTGACCCTAACGATTGAATCTTTTGCTACAGTACAGGACGACTTTGGATGCCCTCATCGCGCAAGATCGAGTAAACCACGACCAGCCACCACATGAAGTCCATCATATCGCGATCCATTCGATTCAGACGCCCCAGCCCTTCCTCCATGTGAGGTTTCGCCGCCCGCGTCGCGATCTACAAGGACCCCTCCACCAAAAACACCGATCATCGTCGTGGCTCCCCTTCACCTTCTCCCCAGCCGTGGCAGTCCCCTCGATCGCTGGCGAGGAGGATACCGGGGCATGAATACCACGACAGCCTACACGCCACTCGAGTGCCTCCTTCTATTCCAATCGCTCGTCGCATACGGCACAGAAGAGAAATCGTTCGTGCGGATTTCCTCCCTCCTGACGAACAATTCATTGGTCAAGGATGGAGAGACCTACGATGCGGCCAGATTGAGTTCCGACGCGCTGCGGGAGTTGTATCTGCAGCTCCTGCGCGAAGAGTTGAAGAGTGAGGAGGATGGACCCGAGGATGGTGCCCAACCGCAATCGAAAAAGCGCAAGATTCAAAGCCCGGTACTGCCAACCATCAAGGATGCCCAGGAGCACAAGGAGAAGCTGCCAATGCTGGTCGAGAGACTGTACGCGCGATATAGGGATTATATGGTACGGGAAATTCGAGAGGACGAGAGGCAGTATGCACAGATTCAGAGGGATATTATGGAGATCGAGAGGGGAGAATGGGACGAGCGGATCTTGGAGGAAGAAAAGGCGCTGGTGAAGAAGAAAGGAAATGCTTCGCCGGAAATCTCTCGCCCAAAGATAAATGGCACAAGTCCTGTTGTTCCAGCTCAAGAGAAGCTGCCCGAAGCTGTACCTGCAACAGCACCGGCGACAGTACCAGCAAATGCACCGGCAATAGCACCAGCAAATACGCCAGCTGTTGCACCAGCAATCCAAGAGCCGACTGTTCCTAAGAAAGCTTCGCCCACTCCAGTTGTACCCTCTCAACCTGAGTCGAAACCGGATGGTTTGGCAATAAACCAAGTGCTAAATAGTCACGGGAAGCTTTCAGCTCCATCTTCGCCCAAGGCGGGTCAAACTGTCCCTAATGGCTCACGGAGCATCCCTCCTCCCAATCAGCAAAAAACGAGCACCAATGGACCACGTGGACCTTCTCCCCTTCAATCTACTCCCCAGCAACCTGGAATTGCCTACAAATGGGAACCGCCGTATCAAGCAGCACCACCTCACCAACCGCCGCCCTACCAAGCACCGTCTGGCTCTCCATATCAACCTCAATTCAATGGACCGCCATATCCTCAACAGTTTGTGCCTCCACCACGAGGAACATTTCCAAGTCCACAGGGACTACCTCCTCCCCATCCGCATTTACCCTCAACGCCTATGAATGCGCAACACCAACATGCCATTCTTTTACCACCGCCAAACGCTGTCAGGAGATCACCAGGGTCACCTGGGATGCCTCTGGATGCTTTGGCAGATCTTGCTGGTCAGCAATATCGTCCGCCGTCTGGGTCTCCCATGATGCAACAAGGTCCAATTCCTCCTGCAGGTTATGCTCCGCCTTATCCTCCACCGCCAAGGACTCCAGGGAATGGACCACCGCAATGGAATCAACCATACATCCCACCTTACCAGGGGCCACAACACCAGGGGCCACCACACCAGGGGCCACCACAACAGTATATTCCTCCGCCTCAAAATCAGAGACCCCCTTTCCCCCCTCAACAGGGTCTTATTCCCACGGAGAACAGACAATATAATTCTCCTTATAATGCAAACCAGGTTCCGCGACCGCCAGTATTGGCTTCTCAGAACAACCCTCCAAGACCGGTGCCCAGTCTTCCGAGCACGCCTCAGACAATGCCTCGATTCACGACTGGGAGCGGTACGCGGTGGACTCCAAATATCAGCGGGGCAACACCTAGACCATACACGCTGGCTCAGCCGCCCCCTGTTGAACCCATCAGCCCGATTCTTCGAGCGGCAAAGCCTCCTGCGGTTACGAAACCGGTCAAAAAGCCGCCTCAGAAGCCCGAAGTGCCAAAACCCAAGCCGACACCGAAGCAAGCACCTCAGCCTGCGCGGGCACGGAGCCGAGCAAGAAGTCGGGCGAGAAGTACGGCGTCTCCAGCCGTTACCGAGTCTCGCAGAAGCGTGTCTCTCATGTCACGTGCTGACGATGTCCAAGCCGACGAATTATCGATGGATAGTCACGTAAAGGAAGAAGTCGATACACCCCTCCCTCTGGGCACAGAAGAAGAAACGGGCGATACCACGGCCGACGAGGCATCTCTCCCACCCACCAAACCATTCCCCCGGCCTCACCAGCCCGTACAATCGCCCACACGCCTGAAACGCAAACGCAATGGCAGCATTGGCGAGTCTCCTCACGAGCCCACCGGACCACCAACACATGTTCTCTGGACGCGCAACTTCCCCAAGATCTCCACCAGCGCTATGGAGAGTATCTCGGGCCACCGCAACGCGTCCACCTTCGCTGCACCGGTCAAAGAACGTGACGCCCCTGGCTACACACACCTCATTCTCCGGCCGCAAGACCTGAAATCCATCAAGTCAGCCATCCTAGCTGGTCATCGCGCAGCGACGGAGAAAGAAAAGTCGATGGGCGACGGGGTCAAATCCGAGAGCTCGGTCTGGCTCCCGATATCCGAGGATCTGGTCCCACCCAAGGGGATCATCAACAGCTCGCAGCTAGAGAAGGAACTCATGCGCATGTTCGCCAACGCGATCATGTTCAACGCGGACCCGGACCGCGGCTTCGGCGGGCGGTTCGGCGGGGGCCGCAAGGGCAAGAAGGGCGGCGAGGGCTACGAGATCGACGAGGATAGCGTGGTGAAGGATACGCGGGCCATGTTCCTGGACATCGAGAAGATCATGGCGGGGCTGCGAAGCACGGAGAATTCGGGCGGCATGGGCGCCCCGGGGTTCGCGCGCGGGAGCAGTGTGGGACGGGCGGGGAGTCTGAGAGGGAGCAGTGTGGTTGCGACGGAGGCGGAGGCGGAAGACGACGAGGTTGATGAGCTGGCTGGGGATGGTGGGGAGGGCGTTGCGAGTGTGGCGAAGAGACGGAGGAAGGGTTGATGGCGTATGTTCTGGGGGGGACTGGCGGGATGGAAATAAAATGGGAATGAATGTATTAATATGAGTACATAGGCATGCATCTGTAATAACAGTATATTGGGATCGTGAAAGGCAACACTGGGTGAGTTTTCGATCTTGGGTTAGGTAGGTAAGGTAAGCTTGTTATGGAGACAGGAGGTGAAGATAGGTACGTATTATGATCAATCCTACGATGTGTATTTCTTGATTGATTGATTAATTATGATTAGAATAAACCCAAAACTTTTTCCCTTTCCCTTTTCCTTTTCATAAATCATCATCATCATCATTCATCCCCCTCCTCACACACTCCCCCCCTCCTCCCTCCTCAAACCCTCCTAACAATCCAACACCTCTTCCCATCCCACTTCAAATCCCAACCCACCTCCCCAAACACCCTCTTTCCCCCCATATCATCCAACCTGTCATACACATCTCCCCCAAGCACCACCATTTTCAAACTCCCCCGTCCCAAAATCACCGATCCTTGAATCCTAACCTGTTCTGCGACTTCTAGACTTGTTAGGTCTAGGATTTTGATCCCTTTGATGACTGGGGAGGGAGGGGGAGAGAGGGATCGGATTCGGCGTTTTAATTTGCAGCTTAGAATCGCGTTGCGGAGGGTTTTTAGGGTGGGGTTTTCTTCTTGTTTTCCTCCTTCTCCTTCTCCTTCTCCTGCTCCCCCGGATCCAGATGGACTGAAATAATCCGAAGAAACAGGTAATTTATCAACACCTTCCAAATCCTTCGCATCCCAAAACAAACCCTCGATATCATCCATCGAGAGTCCGCGTCCAAGCCTCACGATCTGAAGCTCTTGATCTGCGAGCTTTTTGATTTGTGAGAGATGTGAGGTTTCCATGTTATGCCCTGAGAGGTCGAGAATCCGGAGGGGTGAGAGGGTGAGGGTGCTTAGGAGTGGTGTTAGATGGGAGGAGGAGGAGGATGAGGAGGTGGTGGTGGAGGGGGAGAGATGATGGGCGAGTTCGAGAGATGAGAGAGTATGTGTGAATGCTGGATGCGTGCGTAGAACTTTAAACAACTCCTCCTCCTCCTCCTCAAGCCCCGCGCACCGATTCAAATTCAAATGCGTAACCCTCGCACATCTAGGAATCTTCTTCAGCGCAGCGCAACTCATCTGCGTCTCCTCAACATTCAAAACCTGTAGATCCGAAAGATGCGGAGTCAGAAGCTCGAAGATCGAAGATGGGAGGGTGGTGCAATGGGATAGGTTGAGGAGGGTGATTGATGGGATGATTTTTTTGTTTGAGGAGGGGGTTTCGGTTTCGGTTTCGGTTTGATCTTCTAGGAGATGTGTAAGAGCGGAGGTGAGGTTCGGCGTAATGCAATTTTCCAAAGACAGCGTCTTCAAATACGTCAGCGCCGTGAATAATTTCTCGAACAGCCTCGTAGGTAAAAGATTCGATATCTTGGGAGAGATGAGAAGATGTTGAAGCAAAGGCGTGCGATCGATACAAGCTTCCAGATCACTCGCGAGACCTCCTGCCTCCTCCTCTTCCGTCGTATGATGATGATGATGCGAAAGAGGAAGAGGAAGAGCCACATCGTCTATAGATGATAGATCAAGAGAGCGCAAAAAGCGCCCTCGAGTTGGAAACCGCTCAAGCTGGAAACGTAAACTCGTCAGGTTTGGAGCGAGTGATATGGATACTTTGCGGTACATGATTCGGAGTGCTGTGGTGTATATGGTGCGGGATGTGAGAAGACAGGGAAGAAGACCTGCTTTTTCTCCTCTTCCTCCTGCTTTTTTGGAATTTTGATTTTTTTCTTCTTCTTCTACATCTTTTGTAGAGTTAGAAATGTTTGAATGTTTGGTGATTGGGAATGGGAAAGGGAGAGTGATATCTACCTACCTTGAAGAGACCGAGCCACACAATCCAGCGGCACACAATCCGCATTCAAACTCGCCGCGAACAATATCTTTTGCAACAGCTCAACGGGCAATAATTCAAGCCCTGAGTTCCCAGGGGTGTATTTCTCCTCCTCCAATGCCATGATATATATATATACCTATAAACCTTAGGGAGATAAGGTAGGTAGACAGACAATTCAATTCAACACGGTACCGCAGCAATTGCTTAGCGAAGTGTGGAATAGGGGGGAATCGATATCAAAAAAGGGGTTTTTGTTTGTTTGTCTTAAGAGAAAGAAAGACGACTTCTTCAAACATATAAAACAAAAGCCCCAGGAAACATAAGGTATAGAATCTCCAAACCCAAACCCAGAGCACCTAGGTAAGGTATATATATATATATATCATATCCCAATAATAAACAATAAATAAATAAATAAATATATCCCTCAAGGTATCCCGTCCTTTCCCCTCAATCCACTCGCTCGCACGCAAGACCCCCCATCCCCCCATGCCATCCAATCCTCTCGCCCCCGTGATCAAAACCGCCAACAACATAAAGTTCAAACACACCAATAAATCCTATTCCCCTTATAAATCGCACCGCAAAAATGACCCAAAATGACCCAAAATGACAAAATAGTCGCTCGCGCCCAGCTTTTCCCCAGAATTTCATTATTCATATATACCGCTGCTTCGTCATTTTACGTAATTTCCTCTCCTCGCCTCTCACGTGAAACCCCTCCTTACCTTACCTCACCTACCTACCTATATATAGAATATGTCTCGGCATAGGTAATGTAATGTCATATGGCGTGTGACTTGTGTGACTTTTTCTATGGTTTTCTTTTTTGGGGCTTTTTTTATATTTAGGTTTTTCTGTTTCTTGATTTGGACTGGTATGATGGGTTGGAAAGTGGAGAAATTATTGCATAGGTAGGTTAGGTAAGGTAAGTTAGAAGATTCGGGACGGGAAAGGGGCGAGTTCACGTGATTGTGCGTGATAGGGTGGCGAACGATGACAGCTCTGGACTTCTGCCGTGGAGAGTCCAGAAGAGGGCTGTTATGTGGAAGACAAAGGCAGTCTTTACTTTTTCTATAAACCGGGAGAGTGGATTGCTGGTTATGGCGTTGATTGCTTGATGTTGTACAGATTCAGGGGAGATAATCCTACGCCAATATGATATCTTTCTACATAGGGAACTAGCTGAAATATGCTACTACTTGAACATGGCAGACGTCTAATCCAATCACCCCCCTTCCTATCGACTCAAGATAGTCTTCAACACATGTAGTAGCTTCTCCTCCGGGTTCGTGATGATTCCCTGTGATCTCCACGCCACGAATCGATCAGGGCGGACTAACACGCAGCCATCCTCCGAGATCTCTCTCCTCCGCGCCCAATCGAAATACACATCCTCGTAATCCTGATTCCAGCCAATAGAGTAGGATCGGATCTCAACGTCGAGAGCCTTGGAGGCCGCAGCGGCAGCTTCCTTCCACTTGTCGCCGCCGATGCCGGTGATGAGGCAGAAAGCACCGTGGCCAGCAAGATCGATGGTCGAGAATTGCTTTCCGGGGATCTTGGTGTTGATCCAGGCGTGTGGTAGTCTGCTTCCAGGATATGTTGTGATCTCGTGCTCGAGGACAGGATCGGCGGGGAGAGGTGGTCGTGGATTTTCATCCTTGAGATAGATGGCGCTGGATTCGTAGCGTTGGTTCATCTCGACGCCAACGCCGTGGAACTCGTGAGCTGTGTCATTGACCGCTTTCTGAAGCCTGGCTCGTCTTGCAGCTCCCTTTTCTGATGCCTCTGATAGCTCTGCAAACTGCCTTTTCCGGACTTCCAATGAGGGGTCCATCATACCCAGAGCCTCCCACACAGGGGCGTGATCCCGAAGGCCCTGGTTCGCGCGAGTAATTATGGATTGTCCAACTGGCTGACGTTCAGGACTGAAAGACTCGAGGATCTTCGGGTCTGCTTTTCCTTTCATTACGTAGGCGATCTTCCACGCGAGATTGTAGGCGTCTTGGATGCAGGTGTTGGATCCGAGACCATTGAGAGGGGGGTGGCGGTGGACGGCATCGCCAAGGCAGAATCTATCGACTGTGAGCAGAAGTAAAAGGCGAGGGCTAAGACACCTACATGTTGCCCTCGGAGTAGTATTCAGCGACGATTTCGTTGATGAACCACTTGGAAATACCAAGGATCTCAACTGGTAGCGATTCATCACCCACAATCTTCTTTACACAATCAAGATATTCCTCGTGGGTCGGATTAAACTCTGTACCCGCTCCAGGTTTTGGGAAAAGGATGAACATCCATCTGTCTCTGTTAGTATAGGTGTCGTTGCGTTAGAGAAGACATACTCATTCCAAGGCTTGACCATCCTGACAATGCACGTGTTTGCAAAGTCAGGCGCCTCCTCGTCCGGTCTCATCACCCAGTGCAGGTTGCCCATTCTGTTCTCGACCACATGTTCCAGATCTACTTTGACCAAGACATTGATGGCGAGACCCTGGCCAGGCTTCCTGATCAATGGGATCTTCAGCTGTCTCAGCACCTGACTCCGCGCCCCATCGCAGCCGAAGAGGTATTTAGAGCGGATCTGGTAGAGCTGGTTGGAGATGTTATCCTGGACCGTGCTGAGGATGGTGCCCGCGGCTTCGTGCTCGAATGAGAGGAAGGTAGTGTTGAAACGAGTGGCAAAGCCATTGAGACTTGCATGGCGGACGAGGATGGGTTCCAGGACGGTCTGGGGGATATCGACATGGTTGCACGGGCTGGCCGCATCGTAGTCGCCCTGAACATGTCAGCGCACGTCTCCCACGATCGTTCCTCCGCTCCTCACCAGGCGCTGAGGGTCGTTGCCCCAGGAATAGGTGCGGGCAAACTCCTCGCCGACCATGGAGCGACACCAGCGGGTGTGCTTCATGCAGTCGCCCTTGACGGCGACCTTGATACACTCGTCCTCGAGCCCGATGTCACGCAGACACTCGAGGGCGGCCATGTTGGTGATGTGGGCTCGGGGGGTATCTGAGGTGGTGGGCGTGGATGCCAACATAATGCCCTTGAGGCCTGGCCGGTGTCAGTACATTGTCATTGTGTCTTGCGGGTGGTTGCATCTACCGTGCTGTGTGAGGAAACATGCCAGCGCTGCACCGGCAGGACCAGCGCCGATGATCAGAAGATCAGTCTCGACGACGGTGCCTGGGGAGGGCAGCGGGATGGTGGTTTGGGTCATGGTGGGAGAGGAGGGAGAGGAGGAGGTGAAGCTGAAGGAGGAGGAGGAGATGAGACTGGAGGTGAAGCTGGATGTGAAGCTGGCCCTGACCCTGGATATGAATGTGAATATGAAGTTGAAGCTGAAGATGAAGATGAAGCTGAAGATGAAGATGAAGTCCCCGACCCTGAATATGAATCCCCCCCGGAATCCCAACCCTCGTCGCCCGTCATGATATCGTCGCCCATTTCACGCGGATCCTCGAGGGAGAAAGTCTGACGATCCCCGCAGATTCCTTATCCCGGCGCACCAGCCGATGCCCCGCACGTCGGAGTTACCCCGCCAGTCCCTCCGCGACATCTTCAACTGACCGACGGCACGACTCTGGTCTGATGCCGGGGAGAATGCTTTTGCCTGTGGTGTTGTGTTGTGTTTTTGAGCCTTTTGCCTTGGCTTTTGCCCTGAATCGATTATGATCTGATCATTTCGGATCTGCTTTGGTTTGTCTCTCTTTTCTTTTCCCTCTCTCCTTTTCTCCTTTCTCCTCCCCATTACCCCACGAACCGACTGCCGAGGGCTGATATCCATATCCCAGTCTCCTGTCTCCTGTCTCTTGTCTTCATGCTTCAAGACACCCTCCAATCCAGCCTCAATTCTTAATATCTAGTTGCACTTTGCATTCTGCACTTTGCATTTGCATTCTGCACCTCCCCTTTGCAGTTCTTCCTCTTCTACATCCATCATCCCCTTCCACCATGTCTCCCTCGGCCACCCGCCAGAAGATCAGTCTCAATCGCATCGCCCACGTCTACTACACTCACAAGGACCTCGACAAGGCCCACCAGTTTCTCCTGGATTTTGGCTTGAGTGTCGTCCAGAAGACCGACGACAAGATCTACTATCGCGGCTATGGCACTGAGCCCTTCCTCTACTGTGCGACCCGCGGCGACGAAGACAAGTTTGGCGGCACAGCATGGGTAGTTGATTCCCTCGAAGACCTCGAGCTGGCCACGTCCCTCCCCGGCGCAACGCCCATCCACGACTCTGATGCGCCTGGCGGCGGCAAACGCGTTACCTTCTACGATCCTGTCGACAACTTCCCCTTCCACCTCGTCTACGGCCAGACGCCCGTCGAGATGACCGAGACCTTCCCCGAGCTGGCCTACAACTTCCCGACTGTCAAACACCGACCCGTGAACAAGACGCAGCGTTTCAAGCAGGGCCCGGCCCCCATCCACAAGCTGGGACATTTCGGCCTCTGCGTCACCAACTACAAGGCGGCCTTCGACTTCTACACCTCCAATTTCAACTTCAAGCCCAGCGATCTGGTCTATGACCCTGCCACGAATGAGGATATCACGACCTTCCTGCACCTGGACCGGGGCGCCGAGATGGTGGACCACCACAGCTTCTTCTTCTTCGAGGGGCCCAAGTTCCACGTGCACCACTCGAGCTTCGAGGTCTTTGATTTCGATATCCAGATGCTGGGCCACACCTGGCTGAACGAGAAGGGCTATGAGAACTGCTGGGGCGTAGGCCGACATATCATGGGCAGTCAGATTTTCGATTACTGGTGTGTCTTCTCCACAGACCATTCACCTTGTACGGTAGCTAACCAACCAGGTTCGATCCATCGCGCTTCATCTTGGAGCACTACGTCGACGGCGACTTGGTCAACGACGAGACTCCTACAAACCGAACCGCCGCCGGACCAGGAAACCTGCACGTATGGGGTGAGTCTATCATCTCCCATTCCCCATTCTCCATTGACTAACAATCCAGGTCCCGATCTGCCCCCAACATTCCTCCTCTGATCTCGCGTCGTGTCCGGTCAAGATCTCTATGTAGCGCAATTGTCTGCCCTTAGAAATCAATATATCATCAGCATCATTATATATACAGATATATAAAATCAAGATTTACGTATCAATAAATGAATGCTACTACCTACCTACACTCATGCTGAGCTATCTTGTATCTTAGCAATTTATCTCTTTTTACCATTATTTGTCTAGATCCCTTGGGCGTGTTATTTGTCTATTTACTTTATCAATGGAAGCGAAATAAGAGATCTTAGAGCTAGTAAATCAATATATCAATACATCAATGAATCAACTCCATGATTGACTCACATATCATATCATATCCTGGCATATTCACTTATTCATCCCTTTCTTTGTTCGTTCATTTATCCAAACAATAGGACAATAAGAAGCGCTCCCAAGGGAGACAATAGTAAAAGGGGGTCTACCGTCTAAGTGAATCAATCAATCAATCAATCAACAATTCCTGAATACTAAGCTGGAGTATTGATATTATTCTATTGACGCGTACAATCTACCTACTTACCTACCTATCTATCTCCTGATAATATTCTACAAACTGGGGACTACTTCGCACACACATACACGCATACATCAGAGACTCTCACATACACACGCATTCATAAGAGGGGAAAGAAAGAGAAGAAAAGAAAACTTCTTTCTTTCATTCAATCATTCACAGGAGCTAAGAACAAGAGATCAGATCAGAACAAGGGATCAGATCAGATCAGAACAAGAGATCATCAAATCAAACCTCACATACCCCTCACACACCCCCCATCAAACAAACAAACAAGAAGCAAACCAGTACGTCCAATCCCAATCCCAATCCCAATCCCAATCCCAATCCCAAGACATCTTACCTATCTAACAAGCTCTCAGAATCATGGCCCCCAAAAAGCAACCGCAACCGCCCCAGCAGCAGCACGACGAGCCAAGACTCTATTATAAGCCCGGTTTCATATGTCCCAAAAATCACGGGTTTATCGATATCATACCCGAATCTTCATCTCAATCTCAATCTGCAGCCCAAGAATCTCATAATCAAGGTGCTGCGTCAGAATTCGAGAAAAAAGGGCAAAAACGAGAGGCAAATAAACCCAAACCAAAACCCAAACTAATCACACGTATAAAAAACCCACATATACTGAGTGGATGGCATGGACGCGCAGCTCTTGAAAATGCGGCGCTGGGGGAGGTTCATAGGGTGTTATTGCTTGGGGGGGAAGATGGGGATGGGGATGGGGATGGGGATGTGGATGTGGATGTGGATGTGGGGGGTATGAGCGTGCAGGTTTTGAAATTCGTGAGTGAAGAAGGGGGGATGGGGAGGGGGATGGGGAGGAAAGAAGGTGGAGAATTGGTGGGGCTGGGAGATTGGGAAGTATTGATGTTGAGAGCGTTAAGGGGGGTTATTGATGGGAAATTAGGGATGGATGAAGGGGGAAAGGCAGAGAAAGGGGGGGAGAAAAACGAAAAAGAAGAAGAAGCGCAGAAGAAGAAGGGAAAGGGAAAGGGAAAGAAAGAGAAGAGACACAGAGAGAATGAGGATGAGGATGGGGATGCAGATGAGGATTCCTTGGACACACCATCGAAGAAGAGCAAGCAGATCAAGAGATGAAGGCTCGCTAGGAATGGAATGAAATGGAAAGAAAGAAAGAAAGGGGGAGGACTGATGAAGAGCCGCACGTGATGAGATACCTCAAGATACCTAACCTAACCTAACCTAACAAACCAAAAATTCCCCAGAATCCCCAGAATCCATCTCATCTCCATCTATCTTTCTGAGCCGCTGAGATAGATAGATACCTGGGGTACTTCAATCAAATCAAATCAAATCGAATCAATCCGAGATAAAAAATAATCACACCGAACCCTTGAGTCCGGATCTCAATTTTAATTACCCCGAGCAAGAGCGAAGACATGAAAATGAATGAGGCTGAAAGCAGGCAGAAGCCAAGTCAGTCAGTCTGTGAACTTACGTTGACAGGAGGAGAAAGTCATACGTTCATTCGGCTAAGCACTCGTCGTACAAAGCCGCAGCCGCAACCGCAAAGCCCTCCCTCAATCAAGATGGGTAAAGTCCGTCCGTACCTACTAAAATCCCATTGCCCCGGACGCAGCTCGGCCCGGGCTTTCTTTCTTTCTGTGTCGTTCGTTTCGTGTGGGGTAAACAAATAGCCCGAAGATCGTCCGAAGATGTAGCGAGTGCGGATTCGGGAATTCCCCCTAGGAGATTACGTAATACATCTAGGACTGCCTGTTACCTTACTTAAGGTACCTTAAGGTAAGGTACGGCACGCCTTACGGAGGATCTTGAAAGTCCGAGATGCGAGATGCGAGATCCGAGGTTCCTACCTAGGTACCTAAGGTAAGGTAAGGGGATCTCGACGAGCGCTTCACGTGATAGATAGCTCGAAATAGGGGCCGAGAATCCGCTCGCTTCCGTTGGGCCAAAAAGGGGTCGGCAAAATAGGGGGTTTGGCTTTTGGGCTTTTTGGGATGTGCGATAAGGTATTGAATTGATGTACTGCTTACCACCTTACCTTACCTTTATATAAAATACATTCAATAGTGATGTGATGCGTGGTGTAGATAGATAGATTCGTTGATTGTGAGCTTTATGACTCTGACTTGGTATATCGAAAAGATTGGTGGTCTTCTCATAATAGAAGGGGGATTGATTAGTCTGATGAATATGGCAATATCACCTAGAAGAGACGCATCAGCACTGTAGTCCTCTTGTAAGTAATCTGTGCCCTATAAGAATTGAGTAAGGAGGGTAGTTAAGAACTGTCTGTCGATTTCGAGTAGTTTCTGATTGATCTCTTGTCATATAATGCTAGTGCATCCCTAATTGTATATACCTAGGTAGCTATGCGGTTTTCTAATCACATTTGTGACTTGAATTCTCTTGTTAATTTGACTTTCGAGTCTTGTCCGCAAGGCCCTCAAAATCAATAGTTGTTAAATCATCAATCCTTGATCGTTTACAGACGGTACGAGAGGCCAATTATCATCTGTATTCGCCGCTTGAGAAGTTATTTGGTCATCGAGTCTTTTCTCCGCCGCGATACATGATATGAGTATCAAATTCAACCTTGTTCTCATGTGGGCTTCACTTATGGGAGATCCATTTGTAACATAATCGATGTCTTCTATACACTGTCATGGCATGTGACCTCGCTTGTATCATGTATATAGTAACATCTGATAGCTTCCATCAATCCGCAGACTAAACACAACGTTCAAGGGAATTGAACCTCAGAAACACGCACTATTTAGTGTCAATAAAATAGACCTAGAGAATTGCTATGAGTGTCAAAACTTACTCAATGGATCTGGTACATGATACAGATGATCTGGGTCAATTTGAAGGGGGAAAGTATAATCTCTACCCACACGATAGAGCGGGCAAGCCTGGAAACAAATGTGCCTCTTTGGGCGGGGGCGTTGGCTGGCTCTAGCACGGAATTGGCCTAACGGGCCACATGTCCAGGCGGCGGCGAAGCGCGCCGGTATGATGACGAATATCACTCCAGCTGCCATGATTGGGAGCGGGAGCGGGGGCTGGACATGGTTTGCAATCATGTGCAGAATGTCTATCAGACGCTGGGAGTGCTCTAACAAGAGGTCTATTCTGCCCAGTAGTTCCTCCATCGTCTTGTGATACCTCTTATCTCGAGCAAAGCTCTCGCTATTGATTTTGTTAGTAAAGTTGTTATATTAATCCTTATACTAATCGACTTACTGCCTTGCTTGTATTGAAATTTCCGCTTGTTGGCGGCCCTCACTATCGCTTTTGCTGGCTGATCGCCGTGCCATCGTCGGTAGACCCAGGGGATCGAACCCCGTAGCCAGAAGATCGCAATTAATTGTAAGGTGAGGTAGATGACGCCGAGAAGTTCAGCAAGAATTGCAATTGAAGAAGAAATGTATCGGATAATTATGTGCATTTTGCCACAAATAAAAAGAAAAGAGAAGAGAAGGAAACTCGCGAGGGAGGTAAGATAGTCACGCCTACGGCCCGTTAGTCAAATTATGGCCCAAATTTGCCCTGTTTGATCAACTTACGCAGAGAACAGCGAACACCTTCACTGCCGTAATGGCATTTATCACAACTGCGGCTCAGATTTTCCGGGACCGTAACACACACCATCCACGGACCAGAGCTGACTTGGCAATGGGTAGTGGCATCGTAGCCCAACCACTTCACCTTGTACCAGGTTTGCCTGCCCTTACGGCCTGGCGCCCGACGCGTCTCGCAATCTAATATATCCTCGATGATATAACGCTCCTCGTCGTCAACATGTATCGGGCCGGGCTCCGGTTAGGGCCTGTTAAAAGGGTCTACTAGGGCTGGTTCCAAGTGTTCAAAAAGATCACCGGGTGCATCCTCAGCTAGTCAGGCAGGCGTAACTCAAGTGCCAGGGGTCTATAGGCAAAGACGATATCAAACAGACCTGCTTCTATGAACGACAGCTTAGTCTGGTTCTGAAGGTGATATCCCCTCTCACTCTTCTTACTTAACCGCAGGTAAGCTCGGTCCCCGAACTTTAGCGGTGAGTGGTCTTTGTCGTAATAGAGCTTCATTCTGGCTTGTGCCAGCTTGACCGCGTCTGCAGCTTCTGACCTGAGGTCCGCTCTGTGTTGCGCCCAGTCCCTCAGGTCCCCTCCCGGTGCAACCTGAACCGTTAACTTGGCCCACTATGTGGGATAATAATGTGGGCAACTTCGGCCTCCAGGTTGCTGGCTCTGGCCCGGGCGGGGGATGGGATGGCGCTGGCACTCTCGGGGGCGATCAAGTGTGCATAGTAGGTGATTTTATCGACCTCGTGCTCGAATACTTTGTAGGTGTCTTCTTCTGTCGAGGTATACGAGAGGTGGTTCTCGGCAGTCTTGTAAATATAGTGCCGGAAACGTCTTCGTCGTTTAGTCCTAATAGTTTTGTATAGCTCCTAGCATATCTTCTGCATAAGTTTAATGTAGGTACTATCGTAAAAGGTCGTGTTGACTGATTTAAAGTAACACCCATATCTAAGTGTCTGCTCTTTGGTCTTTTGGATATAGAGGAGACTCTCCGTCAAACGTTGTAGTGCTGGACCAAGTGTTTTCGGCGAACACTGTGTCACTAGTCATCCAAGTCTTGTTTGATGAGCGGAACTCGGGCAGGTCATGTTTAGACTCTGTTATTCGGTGTTAGTTAAGCTTGTCACATTATGAGGGGAGGGGAGGGGAGGGGAGGAAAGAGGAAGTGGAACTAGAAACTTACAAGTAACACATGAGTCTAAACCCTTTGTGACTTCATCAAGGCGAAATGGCCCAGGGCCTTCAAGCCCGGTTGTGCAAAGTGGCACTTGTGTAGAGACACGGATACCCTTCACTTGTATGGCTACAGTTGATGGGTACGTTTGGTCTATTCTTCTCAGGAGGAGAGGGAGAGTCTAGATACAATAGGGTTTGGTGTTTGTGGGTCACGTGTTGCGTGTCCCAACATAGCTGGACATATGGCAGAAGTTCTTCCCATGTGGACTGGTCGTATCTCCCCCCAAGAGCGCAGCGGAGGGCGTAGGTGAATATCTGATTGGTCCGCTCTGACTGTCCATTTGCCGCGGAGTGGTGCGATGCCGTGAAGGCAAGCTGGGTCCTTGCCAAGGCAAACTGTCTGCTTGGATGAGCGGAACTTGGGCAGGCCATATTCAGACTCTGTTATTTGTTGTTAGCCAAGCTTTTCATATTAGGATGGGAGGGCAGTTGGTCAAACCATCGGGGGAACCTCACGATCAATGACGTGATTTTTCTTTATGAGATCGTTGAGCGCTGTGGGTATGAAGCTGAGCAGAATTTTGTGCATGGTTCATGTTTCGAGGGAGGTTGATGCGCAAGATCAGAAGGGCTCGCTGTTTGTCCGGTAGTAGGAACGCGACAGAGCACCAAGCTTTTCCAGCATAGGACTGGAGGCTGCTTGGGAAGAGAGGAATGTTGCCGACTCCTGGACCGAGTGCTGGAGCAATCTGGTTCCGCTGGCTCTTGCCTATCGAACCATCAAATGGGCGATTGGCACAAGCGGGTATGAAATTTGGATTCTCAATATGTGCTGCAGTCCTATGGTAGACATATATGCCTCCCGGCTGAGATAAAGTCCAGGTCGAGGATTGATGACACATGTTCTCTAGGTTTCGAGTAGCCAGTTGGAACAACCGTCCCCAGAATCGGGATAGGAATTTGGAATCCCTATCCGAGATGATTCGGTCTGGGAAACCCTAGTCTCCATAGACTTGGGCAAAGTATGCGTCCGCCCAGTCCTCCGCAGTCCACGTCTCCTTTCCAGGGATTGACGATAGCCGATTCCAGGCTTCGAAGATATTTGGGCCTACTAGAACCCTGATACTTGAAGTGTGCCTTCCAAGTTTGGACTGATTCCGTGGTAAATCTGACGCCTGTCACAGCCCCAAAGGTTCTCTGTTCCTTGAGAAGGTCATGGTCACCTTGTTGGTCGTCCTCCAGGTCAAGCAAGGTCTTTGATGTTGAGGAGTGGCCGAAGGTAAACTGGGTTCTCTCCGGCTCCCCGACCGAGGATAGAGCTAGAGGCTCCCATGCTCGTTGTTCGTATTAGTGAAGAAGGAATGAAAAGGTGGTTTGAGGAATTGAAACTGATGGTGGTTCTTGGAGAGTGAGGTTTCAAGAGGTGGGTGGAGGATCGAAGATCGGGGAGGTTGCCTTATAGTTGTTTTTCGACTAAGCGAGCTTCGCGTTTGATGTAAATGTGGTTACAAAAGCGAAAGATAGGGAAAGTAAAGATTCTAGAGACCGAGTGTTGTAAAGTATACCTTGTGAGTCTACTGTAGAGTATCTTACCTTATTGTAAGTCAAGTAGCTACTAGCTCTTGCGAGTCTACTGTAGAAAATGATGCACAACCAAAAGTCTGTCTGCCTGCCTCTGGTGAGTCGAGCACATTCGAACTCGCGCACAACCTTCAGAACCTCAGTGCATAGATAGGATAGATCAAGGTTCCCAACTGGTTTTGTCGTAGCCGTGCCATTTGACTTTATATCAGACTTCGCGGCGTGCTGTTTCCCCGTTCAGGTTCTGCAGCGATGTCGACAGGGAAGATTTGGGTAAAGTGCATCCGATGTTGGACAGCTATCTTATTACTAAGCGGTCTCGATTTAAGGTAGCTGCTAGCTGGACCCGCCACTATACTGGATACGGAAACCCCCATATTCAGGGACGGATTCCGGGGGTGTGCATCTATTATTATCTGGCTGTCCCGCCGGAAAAGAGTTGTTCCGTAGCTCCCGGCGGGGATCCAAATCTGGCCTCAGGAAGAAACAGCTTCTTCCAACTTCTCTCCTCTCGCCTCTCTCTCCTTCTCATTACTCTGTTCTCTCTCTCCTTTCCAACCTTTCCATCTCTTCTCTCGACTGCGAACAATGGATCAGGATTACGGAGGATATGTCCTGCTACGCCCTGCGCGTTCCCGTCCCTCGATCCTTGCGGCGACCCGTCAATCATGCCTACAATGGGTGTAGGCGGCGAGCACACCTTCCCGCATTCCCATGACGCTACGACTCCAGGATGCACCAAGGATAAAGTCCCTGTCGTCCCCCCCACATATCACTTGGAGTCCTGCCTATCATTCCCCAGACTCTATCGCCCGGAGGAGTGAGTATCATCAACTTCATCTGTCGAGACTTGATCAACTCCTTCTCTTATCTTCTCTTCTCTCTTCTCTCTTCTCTCTCCTCTCCTCTCTTCTTTTCCTCCCTCACCTTCAGATGCTCTTCCATCTCCACATGGTCATCAATCCCCCCCAGTCCTCCTCCTTCGTCCACAAGATCAAATGGCGAGCTCAGATCTCCCCCCTCGTTCGCCAATCGTGACCGTGGAACACCATGTCGGCCCCGTCTCCAAATCATCTCTCCCCATCGTCCCCCCCGACGCCGAGTCCAAAGACCCCTCCTCATCGATAGGCGGCGAGTTGGCAGAACCCGCCGCCCTCCCCCAAGGGACCATCGACCCTATCTACGAGGCAAAAGCGCGGATCCTGAACCATGCTGTACGTACCAAGTATTGTATTGCGCGCTTCTTGCGATGCCCACGTGAGACCTAACGTGTGACAACCAGATCCAGGAGATCGGGATGGGATGGTACCAGTGGCAGCTGTTCATCGTCGTCGGCTTTGGCTGGGCTAATGATAATCTCTGGCCCATTGTCACATCCCTCATCTGTGTGTTCTGCGCCCACGTGCAATCCTTCCCCCCGACCCCCCCCCCCCTTACTGACAAGAGATCCAGTCACGCCAATCGCGAATGAATTTCTTCCACATCGGCCTCCCCTTCTCACGCTCGCCCAGAATATTGGACTCCTTGCCGGCGCTGTGTTTTGGGGCTTTGGCTGTGATGTGTTTGGCCGCAGGTGGGCTTTCAATCTCACCCTCGGGGTGACAGCAGTCTGGGGCATGATTGCGGCCGGCGCTCCCAACTTTGCTGCCATCGGCTGCTTTGCTGCCCTGTGGAGCTTTGGCGTTGGCGGGAACCTCCCCGTCGACTCGGCCGTCTTCCTCGAGTTCCTCCCCGGCTCGCATCAGTACCTCCTGACCATCCTATCTGCCGACTGGGCAGTCGCTCAGGTCGTAGCCACGCTGGTTGCCTGGCCCCTTCTCGGAAACCTGACATGTCAAGAGAATACCACGTGCACCAAATCGGAGAACATGGGCTGGCGGTATTTTGTCATTGTGATGGGTGGCATTTCGTTGATCGAGTTTGGGATTCGTTTTGCATGCTTTACGGTCTTCGAGTCTCCCAAGTATCTGATGGGTAAGGGTCAGGACGCAGAGGCTGTCAGAATTGTACACGAGGTGGCGAGGAGGAACGGCAAAACTTCAAATTGTGCGCTCGAAAACTCCCTCTACCGCACCCCACCGCTGACTAGGAGTAGTGACGCTTGAAGATTTACAAGCATGCGATCCGGAGGGAACGGGCACGCAGACGGATGCCGCAGCCGCTTTGAAGCGCAAACTGGAGAAGTTCAATCTCTCGCACGTGCGGGCACTCTTTGCGACCCCGAAGCTGGCGTTTAGCACAGGCCTGATCATGTTGGTCTGGGCATTGATAGGTAAGCTGAAAATCGAGTCATTCGGATTGGATGTGGTGGTTGACTCAAGACTGACACTGGAATTTAGGTCTTGGATTCCCCCTGTACAATGCCTTCCTGCCATACATCCAAGCGACGCGCGGTGCGAAGTTCCATGACGGCTCTACATACATCACCTACCGCAACTCCCTGATCATCGCCGTGCTCGGGGTCCCAGGGGCCCTGATCGGCGGCCTGCTCGTCGAGATCCCGCAATTCGGGAGAAAGGGTGCGCTCGCCATGTCCACGATCCTCACGGGTGTGTTCCTGTACGCATCCACGACGGCTACGACATCCAACGCCCTACTAGGCTGGAACTGCGCGTACAATTTTTGTTCGAATATAATGTATGCAGTGCTCTATGCTTACACCCCAGAGGTCTTCCCGACCAAGGACCGCGGGACGGGCAACGCACTGGCGGCGACAGCGAATCGCATCTTTGGCATTGTGGCGGTGAGTACTGCAACTGTGTGCGGTTTTTCTTCTGGATGCGTACGTACTGACTCGTCTAATCGTAGCCTATCATCGCCATGTTCGCAAACCTGCAGACCTCGGCGCCAGTGTACACGAGCGGCGCTCTCTTCATCGCCGCGGGGCTCTTTGTCATTGTGCTTCCCTTCGAGCCGCAGGGGAAAGCCAGTCTCTAATACCAACAATATATCGTGATTTTCGAAACCGCCAAGGCGTGAATGAATTAATGAACGAGACATGTATATTATCTTTTTACCTTCTATTCTATCTATCTAGCAATATATATCTAGCAATGCTCTATTTACAAACAACACTTTTTGCCCCCTACTAATCCCATCCATCTTCCCATCTCTAAACCCCTCACGTGATAACCTTCACCCTGAACCCGACCTTCGACGTCCGCGCCGCGAACAAGATCAGCGTGCCAATAGCGACCGCTGCACCCGTAAAGCCAATGGCAGCATCAAAGCCATACTTCCGAACCAGCGTCCCCGCCACGGGCGTCCCGATCAAGATACCCAACCCGCAAATCGCAAAACACATACCGATACGAGTCCCGATGACCGACGGGTTCGGACTCAGCGTAACGACGACAGTAGGCGGGATAGACACGAAACAACCGGAAAAGAAACCATACAGCACACAAAACACAATCAAACCAGCAGAACTCTCAATACCCAACCAACCAAACGCCAATACGCACGCGGCCAGCGTCCCCGGCAAGAGGATATTCAACGGGCCCACCCGATCCGCGACAAAATTCGGGATGATTCGACCGAACACACTCGCTCCGTTCATGACAGCGAGCATATAAAACGCGAGATCAGGCCTCATAACGTTCGTCTCGATAGCGAAACTCTGGACGTAGAAGAATGGGATGTAGAGACCCATGAACCCGAAGAACATGCCGCTGGTGAAGAGCACGAAGGGAGGTTCGTGGAGCGCGCCGATGTCGAGGAGTTTCCGCGCCGGACCGGGGGGAAGGCGGGTGCGCATCCCGAGGAGGGATATGGAGAGTGTGGCGAGCATTATGAAGCCGAGGATTCGGGTCGCCCAGCCGAAACCGATGGTGGGTTGTAAACGGTGGAAGACAATGGGGTAGATTACTCCGCCTGTGGAGGTTGTTAGGGGTGGGTTTGTTTGGTGAATAGGGGGGCGCCTTAAGGGGGAAGAGAGAGGAAAAGGGGGGGAATGAGAGAAAATCGGACTCAGAAAAGAAGCGCAACATAACATAACATACCCAAACTACTCCCCGACGCCGCCAACCCCGTCGCAAACGCCTTCTTCCTCGAAAAATACGTCGCGATAATCGCCACACTCGGCACGAACAAACAGCCACAGCCAACACCCACACACACAGCCTGCGCGAGCATGACCTCCCAATACCGAGTACAGATACTGGTCATCATCATACCAAACACGACGAGGAACGAGCCCGCAAACAGCAGGTGCCGGAAATACCCAGCGTCGAAGAGCGGACCCGTAGCGACACCGACGAGGAGGAGGAGATAGGCTTGGATGGACCCGATCCAGGAGATGTCTGACGGCGACTCGGGGAGCGCGGTCGCGTAGTAGGTTTGGTAGACGCCGAAGGTGTTTACGATGCCCCTGTGGTGGTCGGTGTGTTAGCTGACTGATTGCTTAATTGCTTGGTGGATAAGGGGTATGTATAATGTGATATAGGAAAGGTAGGTAGGTATTAAGGGGGTGGTGTCATGTGATGTACACGTGATATCGATTGAAGGAAAGGGTAAGCAAACCAAGAATTCAGGAACAGGAAGAAGGATCCGAGGACTTGGAGCCAGGCCCTCACGCCGCCATCTGGGATAGGGTCGATGATGGGAGGAGGCTGGGGCGCGGGGGGAGCTGAGATGGAGGAGCTCTCAGCTGAGGCAGAGGCGGAGCCGACATCGAGAGTCTTCTCTTCGTCCGCCATTATCGCGGTGCTGCTGGTTTGGTGTTGTGAAGGTTGCGCTTTTGAATTTCCAAATTAATTGTTAGTTTTTTTTCTTTTTCTAGTTTTCTCTTCTCGTCGTTTTTTATGCTGGGTGCTTTTGTCTTCTGCCCCACAACCTTTGAAAGAGGGAGGATGGGGGACGGGACGGGATAGGTAGGGCAGGCAGAGAAGAGGCGCAACGACGGCGAAGTGTAAAGAAAGATAGATAGATAGATGAAGATGCTATTCATCAATCAGCCCTCGTCCTCGCCTCATTCACTTCATTCACCGTCCTCTCGCACAATCCTCAGCCCTCCCATGGCATCGCATCAGCATCAGCCGTAAAAAAAGAGCAGCAGGAGGCAGCCAAGACCAGCTTGGTAATAAAAGGGTCTCCCTCCCACTCCTCGAATCGCGGCGTCGTCGGCTCATCGGCACCTTAGCTCGCGAGAATCCCATGTCTGCGCGGGCGAATCAAAGAGTGTGTGCGTAAGAATTAGATGTGCAGAAGTTTTGGACATGGATGGGAGATATCATCTTTGATCTTCTCGTGTTGATTGTTGGTTGGAAGCCGGGGGTGGGGGAAAGGATGCCAAGCGGCGCGGAGAATGTTCCACTTTCTGTTCTAGATGGGCCCCGCTATACCCCGTATAGTAGATCTGCCGAAAGGTGGGGGGGATTTCCGCTGATGATTGATGGTGGTGGAATCCCGCTCCTGTTCTCCGTCTGTTCTTTTTCCACTCCGCTCCTCCTCCTCCTTCTATCGTCTCTTCATCATTAGAGGTATATTCATTGTCCTTTGAACTTCAAGACAAGGGCTGAAAGGTGTTAGTTTTGCCTGTGCCTTGACAAAACACCCCTCTTGCATGTTTCCTGCGCTTCGCTCTCGCGGCGTGTTTGGAATTTCCTTGAACTTCCCTGATCAATGCATCGGGACCTTTCTGAGGAGGAGGCTTATACTTAGCACCATCTTTCGCTGCATTTCGTGACTCAACAGCTCCTACGACCTCAAAACGAGCTGGTATCCAGCGAAGTTGCACATCAATACCAAGCTCCCTCAAGAAGTGCGCTGCCACTACACCTGCCTTGACCACTTTGCCTCCCAACGACGGAGTAAATCTCGACTCCCGCATTCTCAAAAGGGCATCTTTCGAACACGAATAAACCACTACCATAGAAGGCCTCTCTGTTGTTTCCAGCTTATAGCACTCATCCTTAGCGAACTGAAGCGCCATAGACACAGCCAAGATCTCTGCCACCTGAGCATTCGTCTCACGCATAATATGATATGCCCTTCTTACCCAGCGGTTAGGGTTTGGTTTACTTCTGCCCACGACTCCGAGGCCAGAAATCCGATCGTGGCCTGCTCCGAGTGTGCAGACATTTGCCCAGAAGATCATACGGGTGCCTCCTCCGTCCTTCAGCCGCGAGGTGTCGGTATATTCATGGCTTGCGTAGGTGCCAGCCGCCTCGGCATCGAAGTCGATGATCACACTGCCTTGGAAGCCCTTGCTCACAACTTCTGTCCCAAATCTCCTTTGTTTTTGTCGTTCAGTGAGCGGTGCTGGCTCTTTGGAGTGGGCCTCGGCCGCTGCCTCAGCTGCATCAGAAGTATGCAACCTTTCTGGAATCAAAGTGCATGTCTCCATAGCAAATTTCTGAAGATGATGCTCAAGGACTTTGTGGAGATGGAGATGGTTAGCTAGATGGAGAGATGAAGTTCAGTACGAAAATAACCGAGACCGTGAATATCGTAGACTTTCGCTTAACACAGGCCTTCCAGGTCGTTTTAGTTTCGCTTAATCCTCGACCTCGCTTAGTTGTGTCGACTTGAAGGGCGACGAAAGCAAAATGGGCCGCGGTACTTACCTTAAACATCAAATTTCCATAGTTTTACCTTATGCAAGAGTAAGTTTAACGTACATACCTAAAAAGCTTCTTAAAAGTTAGTCATAGACAATTACCTCAGACTTGTCACAGGCATGATTGAGTAACAGACCACGGTATAGTACAGCTAGTGCTATAAAGGTAGGGTATGTGATTCAATTCAATTGATTCTGCAAATACATAGATATAAATACTTTCAATATAAAAGAGAGAAATGATCCATCTGACCTATTCTCGGGGAATCATCGTCATCATCATTGTTCATTAGCTAGCCGCTTCAATTATCCGATGCGTAATGGTCATCTCACGCTTTCACACCATTCGGTTTCTTCACTTCACCATCCCAGTTGATTTTCATAGCTGGAAAAAGGAACACATGGGTTAGCCAGCATCCAAGGAAATGTAATGCAATATCCCCTTCCAAAAACCATCCACGAACCAAAATAGGGCAATTCAAAACAATGGATAAAGGGGGACTCACTAGTCGGGAATGGGAAGTAGCTTCCTCGGTCCTCACGCATATAAATGAAGAAGCCACCGGGTCTGGGGATCTTCTTGAGTTCGCCCTGCGGGCCAGGGGCACGGCGCAGGTTATCGAGACGGCCGACCACTTTCCACATGGCGGTCACCGCGACCATGCTTGCGTCCTTGCCGAGACAAGCGTGGGTCCCGTCGCCGTAGTGGATGTAGGAACTGAGGGGCCGGTCGAGGCGGACTTCATTGGGGTAGGGGAAAATGAGGGGATCGCGGTTAGCGCTTACCTAGGGGGAGTTAGTGGGGGGATTGTGAAAAGGGGGGAGATGGAATTACGAAGGAGACGAAGACGGAATCGCCGGGGTTGACTTCGACGGTTCTGCCATCGTCGTTGATGACGTCGGCGCTGGTGGCGCCGCGGTATAGGCCAAAGGTCCCGGCGAGGCGGATACCCTCCATGGCGTAGCGGAGGAGGAGCTCATCTGCTTCTGGGGTGTTGAGCTTGGCGATGCGGTTGATCTCGGGGAGGTGGGCTTGGCCTTCTCCAAGGTAGTAATCCAGAGATTGGGCAAACTGTTACTTTAGTCAGAGACTCACAAGGCTCAGAGACATGATGGAACTCACAACTTGTGCTTGGTTTGCGACCATGGCTCCAGCTGTGGGAAGCATCTGGGACCAAGTTACTTCGTGGGGTGACAACCCTGACGCCAGAAGTTGGCGGATCATGTGAATTCCGTAATCCTTCAACGGGCCTTGTCTTTCGCTGAACTTATCAGTAATGCCTGACATGAATCCAGTAGCTTTGGCAAGTTTGACATTCGCCTCCACAATACCTCCTAACTTGGTAGCAGCAGCGTGGGCAGCCTGCTGCAGACCGAACGACTTGGTGGTATCGAGGTCGAAGAAGATGGCGATGAAGAATGCTGCCAGGACCATGTACAATTCATGTTCCTGATTTGGTAAGCTCGTGTCCTTTGTGTTTGCCATTGCAGGAATACAACTTACGGTAAATAAGCCATGCGGGTGGTCTGCAGTCTTCAGTGGGAGTGAAAATACATCTGCGGCAAAGTGGACATGTGTGAGATTGCCGACACTGCCACCCTATTAGTGTTACCCCCCAAACATTAGGGTGGTTACTTACTCGCGAACAATGTCTATCTGGTTCACACCGGCCAGGGTGTATGCCTTCTCGGATATCAATCTTTGAGTAATGTACTCGTAGAATTCTTTGACGTGAGCCTTCCACTGCTCCTTGTACAGGGACTTGCCCATGAGCTGTCTTTGCTTGGCATACAAAGCACCATCACCAGATAACATGAAGTTAGCGCCGAGCTTTCCAAAAACACGGACAAAGCCTTCACCCCAAGTCACTTTGTATTTGCTTGGGTTTTCAAGGACATATTTGGCTGCCGAGTACTGCGGTAGAGATTATTAGTGATTCATGTATAATACGAATGAGCAATTGAGAAGAATTGCAATCACGTACCGACGTTAAGTTCACTCGAGGTGCCATCCTGGCTGGCTTATCATAACTAAAGCAACGCTCCCTCTTCAGACTGATAAGAATATCCCTGGTCGCAGATGGAATCGTCATCGGGTAGTGCGCATAGATTGAATCGCCCTTGAAGTGTTGCGGGAAAGCCCTCGTGATAAGCTTGTAGAAAACGCATCCTTGGTTGATTGCAAGATCCGTCGCAACTTCGTTGTAGCCCCAGTTGGTCAGGTTGCGAGGGTTATAATCGATAGTATAGAATCTATCACCGCGCACGAGGCAGACGGCATCCGACAAGATGACTCTGGAAATCGTGTACGGCGGGCAGATACCAACACCTGGGTTCATTGGTGTCCTAATAAAAGATCCGATCAGTTTAATTGCTTCTTGAAAGCGTTGAAGCTTTTATAGGGGGTACCATAACTCACTTGGCATCTTCAGCAATCATTCCAGGGTAAAGTTCAACGAAATCAGGGTGTTCATAAAGATGGCGGAAGTGGTTTGCGACTTTGGGATCCGGGTTGATGTCTTCGAATGTCTCGTGGGGTTTGAGACCAAAGTGCTTCCGGAATTCGTTCAACCCAGCCACGTTCCATTTTCTACCCTGAATTATCCCCAGCATCTCAATCGGCTTCATGCACTGCGGGACATTGTTCGGTCCAAATGCACCGGCAAGATCTTCAATGCTCTCAGTCAAACATTGGACCAGCTCGTCATCGTCAAGTCGTCCATCCGCACCACGAGTAAAGTGAGCATACTGTCGTTTAATAGGATCCTCGGGGATTGATCTATGCCACTTCCCGAGCCCTATCATCATTTCCTGCACAGTAATTTCTGACGGGACCTTGCCAGGGAAGAGTTTGCGGTACAGATCTTGGGTCCACTTATCGTCGCGGTCACTAATGCAGGAGTGCCAGCGATAGAAGAGATTGAATTCGGCGGAGACTTGGTTACCAGTCCCGCGCTCAACTCCCTCTCTTACCCCCGCATCCTTGCCTATTATATGGTGTTAGAGCAATTGGCAATTTGAGGTCCTAAAGAAACCTACCCATTTCAGCTCGTGGATCAAGAGTCCATGTCGAGTTTGTCCTATTAAGGCCAATAATGGTGCGAACATAGTCTGTGAGGATGATATTGATATAGAGACCAGAAGTGATCAGACTGACAGAAATGGTTATCAAATGGAAACGGTCATGCAAGAATGAAGAACCTACCGAGCAGTCTGGAAAATATCATTATCATATTTCGCCCAGCTCTTCTCTTCCATCTCAGGAGTCAGTCCAGGGGGAGGCTTCGTGAATCTGCCATTTTCATTGATGACGGGCAGTTGATCGGCGACATAGTTATGGAATCGATTGAACATGATAAGGAAAGTTGCGATACCCGGGGGGAAGCCGAGGATTCTCTTATCGGCAAAACAATCGGGTTTGAGCTTTCCATCTTTAAAGGTTCGGATCCCGTTTTGCTCCTCTTGACTGCTGCCATAGAGCGGGGAGAGATCCAAATATGAAGAAGTGGTAGATACACTGGGGTTGGTGTGATCGGTCCGGAATATATCATGGATAATGATAGAGGCCAAGTACCAAAGCATGCTAGTGAGCTGTTAGAAGATAGTTTTCAAAACTGCTATACGAAGAGATGCATACGAGCTGACTCCATTTGGGTGAGGCCTATACTCGTATCTACTCAACACGCAGTCAAAGACCACGCCTGGATCGGGTAAAGCTCCGGGAATGACAGTCGATGGTCGAACAGATCGTGCGTAAGGCTGCCCAGCAGCACCAAGTTTGGGAAACATAATGTTGTTGTACGATCCATCTGGTTTTCTGTACATGTAGTCATCGCCCATGTACGACTGTGGTGGATGGTCTAGGGTGCTCCACAGCTCGCCGATGAAGCCGTTTGTGAGTTCGACTCGATTCTTGGATAGGGGAGGTAGACCGGCAACTGCCTGAATTAGACGTTCCATCAACATCGTACGGTCATCTACCAATGCTCCCGTAGCTCTGCCTTTTATGACGTCCAGAAGAGTCTTGTAGTCTATCAAAAACCATTCAGTTTTCTGTCGTACCTTTCAAAAGTTGTGAAAGTTGCAGATGGATAAACAAATTACCTTGGAGTCCCAAGGCCTTCAAATCTTCCTTGAGGCCAGTGAATTCCTTGTGTTCTGAGCACATGGTTAGAGCTGCCATCCCTAATACCTATATTTAGGAAGTGTACATACCATTGTATGTACCATCTCCCGTTTGGGTTGGCAAAGGACGTCTGGAGGCATGAAGTATCTGGGAAAATTCTCGAAACATGTCCTCCACGCCTTTGCGGTCCTCAGAATAATCCTTCACTTCATTTCCATTGCTATCCTTATTCTTGCTAAAGCCAAAAGTGCTTCTGCGACGAGCATGGGTGCCATTGCCATTCACATTGTTGCCGTTGGAGGTCGTAGAAGATGGACTGGTTGACAATTCACCATTCGTGCCATTGATGGCACCGTTGGTACCATTAGTGGTGCCATTTCTGGTACCATTGGAGCCGGAGTTAACTCCCGCTTCATCACTCTTTTCCCTTCTCAGGGTACTTGACAGTCGTTTAAGCATTGTGAACTCTTCATTCGAGGCGTCCTATACAAAGGTACGTGGGTTTGAGCGGGCACAGGCAGTGTTATATCCGACAAATTGTATTACCAATCTCCTATGGAAGAGTACTAGGCACTTGCAAGGTAGCATCTGAGAGGGGGGCCAATGTGGGCAGGAGATTATCGATCTAGGTATGACGTTGTTGTGAGACCTGGACAGAGTCGGGAGAGGACTCGGATTAGCTACACCTCGTCGTGATTGACTGGCTGATCAGAGAGAGTGAGGCCAACAGCTTGCCTGGCTTAACAAATCAAATAGCTCCAGCTCTGGGTGCGTAAACTGTGGCGTGCTCATCTCTGGCGGTGTACAATCTCCAAACCAATCAAGAATGCTATCATAGTGCCCGGCAATTGCGGATAGATGATGGAGGTTTACCTCGGGGAGTTTTCTATATCAGAGCCTCCCCTCCGTGGCCCTCGGCGAGACCGCGATCCTATGTTGATCATCAGTGGCAAATCGAGCCTAACTAGCCTAACTGTACCCTGGATAGATCTAGGGGAAAGCAATGATGGTAGTAGCGCGATGTGATTGTCTCTGATGGGACATGATAGACAGTGAGATCCTTCATGCAATGCGTATCACCGCGGCTCGAGACATTGAGGCCGTGCGAGACAAGACTTGTACTTTGAACGACACTAGGCACGCTGGAAAGAACAAGCCACATAATTTTGCTATAGAAAACATGGACACGATGGCCTCAGCGGTCGTACTTTGGTACGCAACTCAGTCCTGTCCCGCAAGCAAAAGCAGAGGGGATGGGCGCAACGCGGAGAGCAAAACAATCGAGCCAATAGTATGCTTTCAAGGTCGTCGAACGGTACTACCGCGGACTTAGCAGTGGCTGCCGTGTGGTGCATGCGAAGTGCGGGAAAGCAGAAGGTCATGTACAAAATGAAGAGCTCTTGCATACGGCAGCGCATCTAGTTGCATGCACATGGCAGTACTACCGAGTACAGATCACCAGCAAGACGAGTGCGAGGAAGAGGATCTGGTCCAGAGGGCCGGAGGGCCAGAGGAGGGGGTCCACCGAGCAGAAAGACTGGCCGCCCCTAGCAATTAGTCGCCAATCTTGGAGCGCTGAGAGGACAACATGAGAGCAAGATCTGCAGAGGCGCAAGTGCCACGAGTAGTATAGTTTCCTGTGGCTCGCTGAGGTGTTGTCAATATCAAATACTTGGCCATCAAGGATTTCAAGGTCAGTCCGTTTAAGGTTCGACAAAGCGGTTCGCTACCGGGGGCAGCACCCCTCCAATAAAGTTCCGTGCTTGGCTCCCCCCTATAGAGGTCACTGCATATGTAATTGCGCTGTATTCCACGGGCTCCACGGGCTGATCATGGCGATCATTCCCGACTATACGATCCTCGTCGGGGGGGGAGGCGGTGGTGGAACTGTTGGGGCTCTGGGAGGAATGTAGTCGGTACCTGAACGAGGGTATACCCGTGTGGCTTAAGCATATTAAAAACCCGAGTTTGACAACCATCAAAGTTCCTATACTTGCCTTAGGTATGTACGACATAGACATACTGCGGAGAAGTCATGACATACAAGGTCCAATCCATGCCGCTGTCAGTCCTTGTATTGTCGATTCTGCGCCCGATTGTAGCTTTGATGATCGGTTCTTGTATCCTCTTCTATGTTTGCAATATTTCATGCTGTGAATCGCCCTATTTCTCTCGTAAATCCTGTTGGGACGCGTGGCTGGGGTCTAGGTGGTTTTTTTTCTCTTGTTATGCCCCTCCCTTACCGCTCTCCTGCTGGCAAAACGGGGTTTTCAGTCCAGTTGTTAGCCGCTTTCTAGCATGTTTTAGAGAGGAACTTGAATGTATAGGTAGGTACCTTAGTGGGCATCGACTATAAAAGTTTTCCGGCCCTTGGAGTCTGGACTGACGTCTCGTCCCTTGGTCCCAGAAGGACAAAGTAGGGTAAGGTAAGGTACTTCTGACTTGGGGGGAGTACAGTACTAAAGGCCCGTACCTAATCTAACCCCATTCTGGTTGGTTCTGAACCACGTGTGTAACGTGCACGTGAGAAGCCCTAATCCACTTGATTCTTAAGATAATTCAATTCATCTGAATTGCTTTTCTTCTTCCTCTTCTCCTCTCAACCGTCTTCTCAATTAATTGTACGCCACCAGGCCTATGAACCATCCACCCGCCAGAAACCATTACCCCTCCACCTATCATGTTTGCGGTGCCCACACAGAACATTATTGAAAGCGCAGGAAATGCACAGGGGGTCCACGGTCCTCGGTCCACGGTCCACGGTCCAGGGCTCCACGGCTCCACGTACCGCCCTGGCGCCGGGACAGCCCAGACTACCAGCCCACTTGGTGCAAACGCTTGGCGACGGGCCGCAAGACTCGCTGTGCGTTAGGGCATAAGTCTTGTCGGTGATATACATGTACGGAGATGCTTCTCACATGTACTTCCTCAACATCCTTACATGCTTACATGACATTACAGCTACAGGACATTTCTCCCGATCAACATGACTCTTGATCTGCAGCCGCACCTGAACCACAACAAGATCGGCCTCTTGCATCTGGCTGACCTGAAATCCCCCCAGTCAGCGCGCCACTCGTGGGAAATCGATCTGCGTCGTCTGCATTCCCCCAATTCGGTGTGCCCCTCATTTATGGCGCTCTGCTTATTCGTTGCTGCTCTGGGATGCTCCCCAAGATAGGAAATCTAGGAAAACCTCGGGGAGCTACAGCCTAACGCCCCCCGGGAAAAAGGAGGCCAGCCTGGCCAGGCTGGTGGTACACCCGAATCGTCATGGCCAGTCGATGAACAGAAGCCCGCATGTGTGCCATCTAATGTCCGGGGCTCACTATCCAGTATCGGTCCTCGGATGGTCTCCTCTTCTGACCTCGACCAAGATGAGCAGGTCGACCTGTCTGCAGCTTGGAGATCCCCTTGGCCATGGAGTGTCACCTGGCGTCGCCGAAAAGGCGCTGCGCTGCCGTCCTGTGCTTTATTATCGCCGCATTGGCTGCAGTCGTAGACTGATATCTTGCTGGCTGAGCAAGGAAAGAGAGCTGCTCGAACTGTGTCGCCACTATTCACGATGGACGCCTCGCATCTCCTGCCCACGGCTGTTCAGCCGCATCCGCATAACCTTCGCGATACCTCGAATGAGATTGAGAGGGGCTCGATATCAGTACCTGGTCCTCACGTAGAGAGCAATGCTGATAGATCTCACGATGCTCACCATTCGACAGCGGGATGGGCTCCAACACGTTCCGTTGCCGGACCCAGGGTTATGAAGCGTCGGAAGACACTCGTGCTCTGTTTCGATGGCACCGGTAAGTCATGAATCTTCACTCTGACCAGCTCTCCTGACATGGTGAAGGCAATCAGTTCCATGGAGACTCGAGCGATAGCAATATCCTCAAGATCTTCCGCATGCTTGACCGATCCTCAGGGAGTGGCTTCCACTACTATCAGCCCGGAATTGGGACATATGTCGCTTCTGCAGGCCTCAGCGCCAAAGGATCCATTGAGAAGATAAAGAATTGGTATTTGAAAGCGAAGGATAGCGCTGTAGGAACATCCTTTGATGAACACGTCGTTGGAGGATACAAGTTCCTCATGCAATATTATTCTCCGGGAGATAACATCTACATGTTTGGTTTCTCACGAGGGAGCTACACCGCGCGGTTCCTAGCTGAGATGATCGACTGGGTTGGGTTGATCACCCATGGGAATGAAGAGATGATCCAATTTGCGTGGAGGACGTTCAGCAAGTGGAAGGCAATTGATAGCAACAGTTTAGAGGCCAAGCGGAAACAGAAGAAAGCATACCAGTTTCTGGTGTCCTTCCGAGAAACCTTCTCGAGGCCTGTGAGGAGAATCGTAAGACACCCTTCCCCTTCCTGCTTTGCGTGTGCTAAAAACTTCCCCCAAGAGGTTCCTAGGTCTGTTTCGTCCTAATCTTACATATCTTTCCCAGCCTTGCTGACCGCATCAGGCTTGTTCGACACGGTTAATAGCGTTCCTCGTTTTGAAAATGCCATGCTGAGTAGACAACGCATACCTGTAAGCCCGTTCCTCCGTATAAGAAGCCCAGGACTGAAGTTGCATCTAGTTCTCCGCCATCAGTTCCGCCAAGATCATCCGTCACGCCGTCAGCATCGACGAGCGCCGTGCCAAATTCCGCGCTGATCTAGTCTCTCACGGCCTCTCTGCTGCAAAGGAATCCAACAAGCCCGAGGAAGAGCAGCGCGAAGGCAACCCACACCCGAATCACGATTGGATCCATCGCAGCTCGCGGTACAAAATGTCCAGGACCATGCCTGCGAAACCTGAACGGAGGGAGGAGTTCCCTCCCGAGAACACAGACCATCACGAGTTCCGCGGCCGTCGCGAAGACAGACCTGCATCTCGATATCGCGGGCACTCGCGCGCACACAGCCACTCTACCTACGCCTCAGCGACCGATATCCGCAGCGCCCTAGGATCCAACGCTCGAGACGCAAGCGTTGACCCAGCGGGCGATGGGGCTTCTTCAATCGCCGCTCCCATGGACTGGGATGACAGCTGGTCGTCGGATGGCGACGAAGACGATCAAGATATCCAGGAACTCTGGTTTCCCGGCGGCCACGCGGATATCGGGGGCGGGTGGGACGTGCAGCCGGGCGAAGTCCCCCTGAGCCACCTGCCCCTCGTCTGGATCGTACGCGAAGCGCAAAAGAGCGGACTCGCCTTCGATGAAGATAAGATGGAGAGCCTAGACTGTCTCGACGACAGCAGCATCGATGCAGGCAACCTCCCGCTGATCGAAGTGTCGAACTCAGCCGGCGGCGACGAGCAGGTGCTAGCGGGCGCGGGCCTCGAGCTCGGGAACAAATCCAACTTCAAGCGCATCCTACTCGAAACAGCCACCAAGGGCAAATTACACGATTGTCTGCGTTTCCGCGAAGGTCTGCCTTGGGGCTCGGTCGTAAGGTGGCGCCTGATGGAATGGTTACCATTCCGCCGCTTAGACCTTACGGATGACGGGAAATGGAAACCCATCAGATGGTAAGTTCCCCCCTTTTATTAACCCCTTCCTCACTAATCAACCTACCACCACAGGCCCCTCCCCCGCGGCGAAGTCCGCGACATGCCCGCCGACGCCAAAATCCACAGCAGCGCCATCCGGCGCCTCGAAACAAATCCCGACTACCGCCCCGGAAACCTGATCCTTGGCGGTGGCGGCCGCGGGGTCAGGAAAGCGCCCAAGAGCGCGGGCATTGGGGAGTGGATATGGGTTGGGGAGGAGGGGGATCTGGTCGGTGGGTTTTATGTTAGGAAGCCGAAGCTTAGGGATGAGGCGAATGGTGGGATGGGGGAGAAAACGAATGGGATGGGGATAAGGGAGAATGGGAAATAAGCTTAATTGGGTATATAGGTGATGGGATAGGGGAGTAATTCACAACATCTAGTACATATCAATATCATGAAAACGTTTATTCATTTTATTTCTGTATTCTCCATCTCTTCATTCATTACCGTCTCTTCATCCATTACCCCCTATTATCTCTACACGAACCCCAACCCCTCCCTAAACCCCTCCCACTCCCCGGGACTCACGATCTCCACCTCTCCCCCTCCTATCCCACCCTTCCCCATCCCAATCTCCACCTTCGCGACCCTCTTCCCACCAGGTCCTCTCCCAATCCCCATCCCTCCCTTCCTCCCCTCCTCCAACCTCACACACCCCTTCGCCCTCCTCACCACATCCTCCTTCCACTGTCTCCAAACCTCAAACTGTTCCCTCTGTCTCGCGACATGGAATTGCGGACTCTGGTTCTTCGGGCGCCACTTCAACCTATCGGCCGGCAGCTCTCGCAGATCGAACAGCTTCGCTGCCGCCGAGCCCGGGAGCGCTAGGAGTTCATTCAGGACGTCGGCGCCTTCGGCGAGGAGGAGGGAGGAGGGCGTGCGGGGGGCCGGTTTGAGGAGCGGGACGGAGAGGAAGGAGACGTCTTCTGGGAAGGGGGAGGAGGGGAGCCGGAGCCGTTGGTTATCGGTACGCAGGTAGCGGACCGCCGAGTGGAGGGAGGAGATCTCGGAGCGGAGCGCTTCCATCTCGCGGGCCGTGGCGACGGCGCGTTCCTGGCCTGCTTTGGAGCCCGGGGCCACGGCGCCGAGGGCTTTGGTGTCTTCGGCGATCTTCTTCCATTTCTCGCGGTCTGCTTCCAAGGCCGCGAGTTCCTTGTTCTGCGTCTCGATCGACGACGTGAGCGAGGCTTCGAGCTTCTTGGCCTCGTCGATCCGCCGCTCCAGCTCGTTAATCTTCTCGTTCTTCTTGGTGGCGTCGCGCATGCGCGATTCCAGGAGCTCGATCTTCACGGATGCTTCTTCTAGTGTCTGATCGCGCATCGCGATGAGGCGCGCACGTTCATGGTTGTCATCTTTGAGTCGGCGGATCTCCTCCTCGGTGTCGATGGGCACCGTCTTCGAAGATTTCAGTTCTTGAGCTCGGAGAACCCATGGTGCTGGCGTTGGCTCAAACTCCTGCGTCTTCTCGAGATCGGCTGTCAAGGCTGCTAGGTCCATGACAGAGGTAGTCAGGGTACGGAGCTTGTTGGAGTACGTCGAGAAGAGGTCCGACTCGCTGGATGCGAACAGCGTGAACGCAGTCCGATGCACGGTGCTCTGAACTTCCAAGTACGTAAACGGCTCGGCCCGACCCTCTTCATGGAGCAGGGTAAACAGGGCGTCCCCGACACTCCGTGAGAAGCTGGCGAGCTCCTGCGTAGACGCTTCACACTCCTCAAAGTTCTGGAGGGTATCGGGTGTGAGCGACAAGGATCTCGTCTTGAGCTCTTCAAGTGCGCGGGCGGCTTTGCCAGTGATGACTTTGGCGCTGCGAGTATTCGCGATGACCGCATCGGTCTTCCGGGCGAAGTGTTGAGCAAGCTCATCCTCGTCATCTTCTTTTGGAACGATTGTTTGGACCATGGTCTTGATAGCAGCCAGGGCAGCAGCGGCATTCTCGAGATGACTCTGCATAACGATCGTGCGCATATGAATATCATCAGCATAGCTCGACAACCCAGTCGAGATGTGCACTTCGGCAAGATGTGACATGAGAGCGATGGTCCGCTGGAGTTCAGTGGCACACTGCTTCTCTTTGAGCTCGTCTCGCCGAAGACCATCGATCCAGCCATTGAGCGCTCTCTCGACCGGCTCGAGCTCGTACAGGGCACCCTCGTATTTGGCAAACTCTTCTGTCGAGCAGTGGCTGATGGCGTTCACGAAGCGGTTGCACATAGCGGAGACCCACGTGAGCTTATCCAGGACGTCGCAAGCCGCAAAGATATCGTCTTCATGGCCAGCGGGAGGGGCTCCGTTGACCCTCTCCTTCACGAACCCATGTACCAGATTCGCCTTGAAAGCAACACGTTGGAATCTGAGCAGTGCCAAAACAGAATCTCGATCGGTATGGAAGGCCTCGGGAAGGAATAACTGGACGATCGCCAGGTGTTCGGCGGCTTCCTGGGCATCGAGACGCCGTAATTCCAGATCAATTGTCTTGACTTGGGTCTTCGCAGCAGATACTTGAAGCTTCATGTTGAGGTCCATCATCGCTCGCGATCTGCTGTTCAGCTGCTCTGCTTCCGTCTCGGTGACGGCGTGGGATGCCCGCATATCTTCCAGATCGCTCTGGAGGTTCGTCACCAGCTCCCGGAACCGGGACAGCGTGTATTCCATATCCTCCATAGCTTCTTCCTGTTGGGCCGCTCGGCGTGCCTGTTCAGCGATGACGCTATCCTTGAAATCGATATCTTCCTGCATCTCCTTCTCCGTCTCGACGTGGTTAATCTCCAACTCATCATTCAGCTCTTTGAGACTCTCAAGGTCTTCGACCGCAGCCTTCAGCTCCTCGATCTGCTCGTTCAAACTCATGTTTCGCTCGGTCAGCTCCTCGATCATGTCCTCTGCGCCCAGCGCGTTATCGAGTTGCTGACGCAGATCTTCAATATTGGCTTCCGCCTGAGCCAACTTCTCCTTCGTAGTCTCGTACTGCTCCTTCACATCGCCCAGCTCACGGACATCGGTCTCCAGACTCTTGATCTCGTCTCTCAGTTCTGATTCAGTCTGCTGGGTCATGTCACGCAGTCGCAACAGGGCCTCCCTCAACCTCTCGTTATTCCTCTCCATCTGTAGCCATCCCTGACTCGTCTTCTCCTCAGGGCTCATCTCCCCGCCCAATTCCGCGTTCTCTTCCCGCAGGACCTCGACCTCAAGCTCCAGCTCCTCCGTCTTCTGTTTCAAGGCTTCCAGCTCCGTCTTGAGGACCTCGGCCGTCTCTTCAGCCATCTCTCTGTCGAGCGTCGCCATCTCCAGCGCCACATCATGCTCCGCTTGTATGTTCTCGATCTCCTCGAAGCGCGCCGCGGATTCCTTTAATTGCTTCCGCAGCTCCGTAATCTCTTGCTGCTGAGGCTGGTATTTCGCCTGTAGCTTCTGTATGATGCCCTCGAACTTATCCCTCTCCGCCTGGATCTTATCGAGCGCCTTCAACTTCTCTCGATCCTCCTGTCGTTTCTTGTCCATCATGCGCAGCTTCGTCTTCAGCTCCTCGATCTCGCGACTGGCCGCTGTGCTGACCCCCGAAGTGCGCGGCCCCAGAGAGCTCCTGGCTGAACTCGGCGACACATGTTGACGATCCGCAGCAGATATCCGCGACAATGCCGGACTCACGGCTTTTGGTGAGAGCGCGTCCTCCGCATCGCTCTTGTTAGGTGACGCCAGTGCATCCGAGTCTTCGTGCCCGGCGCTCCCCTCACTCGCCTGCCCACTGCTCAGCTGCCCACTAATCGACCCAATCCGTTCCCCGCGTGGACGAAACGTAGGTTTCGAGACGACTGGCGCCCGGCTGCTGGCGGCCCTACTCGTTGGAGCACCAGCCCTGTTTCCAGGCGCCAGCCCTCCAGAGATAGACGGTCTCGAAGTGCGTGTAGTCGGGGCGGGCGGCGGGGCCATCGACCCTCGAGCTGTTGTTCCCACCCCAGGCCGTGTCTTGGAAATTGTGCCCGACTGGTTTCTCGCAATCGACGTTGACGGGGTGCCAGTGCGGGGAGTCGAAGCGTTCGACGGCGCCGCAGACAGCTGTTTCGTAGGGGATTTCGTAGGAGATTGCTACCGTACGTAGAATAATTAGCACACATAGAAACCAAACCAAAAGCCCAAGGCCAATAGTAACATAAACACCACATAAACAAAACAGCCTCATCAGCATAAAAACAGAACATACCCGAATCAAGCTCGAAGGCCTTGATCTCGTCACCGGACTCGGACTCGCCGAATTCAAGCTCATCCTCTTCCCCGTCCCCACATCCGGCACCGTACTCATCCTCCTTCCCATACCCGCGCCCACGATACTCTTCGGCCTCGTCGCGGCGGTCACCGCTTGCTTCTTCACCACCTGCTTTGGGAGAACCGCAGGCGGGGGCGGCTGCTCCAGCACCGTGACCGCCGCGGGCCTCACGAACATGCCCCTCCCCATCTCGCACTCAAAATAGCGCTCTCCTTGGACACTCCCGTCATTCTTCCCGCTGTCGTCGTCCAGCTCGACCCCGACCCAGTCGCCGGCTGCGAAATGGGGCTGCCCGACGTACCGCACCGTCGCGGTGCGCCCGTCGGTGAGCTCGATGATTTGCCCGATCTGGAGATCCTCCATCATGCTGTTGATGAGGGGCCGTTCATCGGGTGGCCGCTGGTGCTGGTGCTTTTCGACGAGCCGTTGTTGGAGCTGTGGATTGGATTGCGATCGGATTGATGGGATTGTTGACGTCGGCGCGTTCTAATGGGAAAAGGGGGACGCGAGGCTTCAAAAATAATACGGTGACCGGGATTCGCTACGATTGTCGAAGTCTAGGGGTAGGTAGTATAAGTATGAGACCCCCCCTCTTTTTAATAGAATAATCAAAAACTGTATCTAAAGAAGTTACCCCTTCATTAAAATAAAATAAAGCAAAAAAAAAGAGAAGTGGAGCATAAAGATAATTGCTTCTAGCAACAAACAAACAGAGGAATAACCCCTTCTCTTTCGTCTAAAGGCTCTTTGAATTAAGAGATCGGTATATTAGGCATACCTCCGTAGGAATGGACGTTTTGTTATACAAGACTGTCGACAATTTTACTCTACTACATCTCTACGCCTACCATGATAAAGTCCCGGTTATGATATCTTTTATTCATCCATTCCGTATAGCAGTATCTATGAAACTCATATCTGTAGGTATTTCTTAGATACACAGATAAGCTCCGCTTCTAAAACACCAACTTCTAGTATTCTACTTTAATATCAAAATCTCGAATGGCTATCTTTCTTTCTTTTGTAGCTAGGATTGTCAGTTATACGTAAATTTCTAATTGCCTGATTGATAAATTATATATCATCGTTCCCTTACTGATACGCACGTCATCGATGTCCAAATCGTCGAATTTTATTTCGAATAAACCAACCCCCCCCCCCTTTTAACACCAAAAAAGACTCCTAGGATCTTTTGTCACACGTCGTAGCCCATCAAAGGCTTCCAATTTCTGGAATCCTGAGAGTAAATAATAAACAAAACCCCTCTGTCTGTTCTATTACATACTTACCTTAACGCCCTTTGAGACAAGGCTTGAGTATTGTCGTTTCTTGGCTACTTACCTACCTTACCTACCACCTAATGTATTTATGGTGACGGGGACAGCGCTTACCTACCTTACCTTGCCCTGTGACTGCGCGGAGGCTCGGTAGCAATAGGCAGTATAAACTTCCTATCCAATGCTCAACGAGGCTGACCACCCCATGTGCAACAAAACAACAGGAGCTGAGACGGGTTCACGTGATCTATCTGGTCAATGGCAACCTCTTCTTGTTCAACATCATATACTCATTCATTCCACCCCACCAGTGCCGCCAACAGGCTCGTCACTACTAAAACGCTATTGTTCATATATACAAAACCCCTACACGCAGCCTAGTCATTCAAAACACAGGTCTTCCGCATATACATACAGACCAGGTTTTCGCCGGATAATAAGGGGATATCACAGGGTTTGTAATGTAGCGCTATGTCAACTTCCTGTTTCTCAAGAGCAGGATAGACAGATACCCAGTGCACACTTTTTTGGTTTTTTGGGGGGGGGGGGGATGAAGAAGATGGTTGTACAGTTGGGGTAGTGGAGCCGGTAGGACGGTGGGGTTGATTAGGGACGCTTTAATCGAGCGCTTTTCGGAGATCCGTCCATTTCCTGTTAAGAGTCTCGTGAGCAGAATTGAGCTGTAGCAATCAGTCAGTAAAGGCCTGAAAAAACAATGGATAAATCATCACATACCTCAGCATATTGCATCTTTGTCTCCACCAAGTCCTTCTCCATGGCGCTCATCTCCTCTTCCAACCTTGTATTCTCCTCATGGACCTCCTGATTCCGCTTCATCAATCGCTCCATTTCGCTCTTCAGTCTTTCCTCTACCTCCCCTGGCTGTCTCTCGACCACCTTCCTTAATTCCTCAACTTGGCCGTTCAAAGATTCGTTTCGGTCTTGCAGCTCTTCATTCTCGACCTTCGTCCGCACAAGCTCGGTTGCAAGGGCTGCGTGTTCGGTATCGTGCTCCTCGACCCTCTCTTCAAGTCGACGGACCTTTTGTATGAGCGCTTGATTCGAGGACTTCAAATGTTCAAGCTCAGCCTCACGGTCCTTCTCTAACTTTGTCTTCTCCTCCCACTCGACTGCATACGCCTTCAAAAGTTCTGGGGTTAATTTGACGGCACACGCATCTTGGATCATTTGGTCCGCACGATAGATTTCTTTATCAATGCTTGAACCAGAACTGCCAAAGAATCCAGACTCCAGGATAGAGCCTTGGGACGGGGCTTGGTCGATATAGACATCGAAGAGACGATCTCTTAAGAAGTTGGTCAACGCCATCATGTCGTTCATACCCAGTAATGTTGCGGCGTTTTTCTGCATGAGCACAATACCGAATTTGATAATTGCCTCCAAACCTTCGCTAAGTATGAGATCGTAGATACGGAGAACAAGTTGGAGAGGAAATCGGTATGCAAAGAGGGTGAGGAACCACTGTGTGGCGTAGAGATGAGGTGTGATATGGCGGCGGTGGAGATGGCAATAGAGAGCTGGTTCGAGGTCTTCCAATAGTCGCTCAAATTGGTAGAGGTGCTTATGCAAACCTGGCATATCCTGGATGAACAAGTCCCGAAGGTGGTACTGATTCATTAGCCGCACGAGCAGGCAGAAAGCTTCCTCTTCGGGCATCTAGATACTGTCAGCCTGTAATGAAGAAATAAGGGATACGGAATGATCCTACGTTGAATAGCAGGGGCATAACTAGGAAGTTCATCCCTTGAGCGTATCCCACGCCTTCATCAAACAGCGCATATGCTTTGCACACCCCAAAGAGACCTTCCTGGAGACCGGCACTAGCAGCGAATTTCGAGAAGCTTGTCCGAGACCCTAGATCTCTCTTGATCATCTTCTCTAACTTTTGTAATGCGGCGGCATCCTCCTTTGCTTTCTTTTTCTTCTCAGCCATCTCAGCAGCTTTGGCTTTCATGACGGCCTCTATATCCTTCTCCTTGAGTGGTGAAGGCGATCTCGTGCCATTGGCAAGATTAACTGTAGGCGGAGAGTGATCTGAGTGTATTGACGAGGATGATGACCGAATCTCCTCCTTGGGAGAACTATGACTTTGGGTTATACTCGGTGGCCCACTCGATCCGCTCATTCTGTCCTTGTCTTTGTCGGTTCCTCGGACGACCAGATCTCTGTAGACACTTTCCAACTCATCATTCTTACTCTGAGCTAGGACTTGCCATACGACACCTCGTATGGCGCTTGGGATACCGGTGGATATGGCCCTGTTTAATTCATCTGCACTTGTTCGCGCGACAGCAGCTGGACCTTCATAGACAACGGATTGCCACAAATCCCAATCGACAGCCGAAGCCGGGTCATTTATCGCAGAAGGTCCTGCAAATGCTCCCGAAGCTGTGCCTGGAGATAATCCCATACTGACTGAAGGATTTGGACCCTGGGCGACTGATGATCTATGCGCTGTCGAAGACATTTCTTTCTCCTCTACCACGCTTGTGTGATTGGCGGGACCCGGACCAGCTGTCGTGCTTCCCTTCTTGTCATCCTCCCCCAAAGAAGTTATCCCTGCCTCTTCTCGCATCCGTAGGAGCTTGAACCTATCCTTCAGACTATTCCTTGCAGGCTGTTTACTTGATCCATCAGGCTCCCCCTCTAGTTTGCTTAGCATCAATTCCGGATTGCTGGAGATCGTAACAATCGACGAGGCCGTGTTTCTGCGTTCGGCATTGTCTGGTGAGGGTGCTGTGGGGTGTGCTGGAGTTTCCTTCGGAGTTTCCTTCGGAGCTGATGATGTGTTCCGCGAGAGCCATGAGAATGGACTCGTTATGCTTCTCTTGATGGGGGGTGGTGCAGACGAGACTGGCGGTGGTGGTGGCGGTGGAGGAGCTGCCCATGGTACTGAAGGAAGGGCACCTGATAGACCTTGTAATGAGGGCTTCGAAGATCTTGGGGGTAGGACGGGTTTTGGGACTTCTGAAGCTGCGAACCATGTTAGATTGTTTTAAATATTCAGGGTGGCACGCAGAGAAATCGGCAGTACATACGATTGGGTGTGCCTTCGTCCCCTGAGGCCCCATCTTCTTCCAGGTTGACGTTGTCGAGGGAGGTTGTGGAGAGCCGATGTGATGTAAGAAGGGGGGATTTTGGTTGCCTTATCTCGTGCTCATCGTCCCCATTTGTCTGTGGCTCAGTAACTTCAGAAACTGCTGAAGAATCAGGAGAATCGGGGACTATCTCTTGTACTGTGCTCTTGACTGAGGAGGATCGGTGTTTGGTCAGAGACCGTGTCGTCTCCACCGGTGTGTCTTTGACCGTTTCGACGGTTGTAGCAGGAGAGCCGATGGCATCCTCGAATGTGTCCTACCAGGGAACATATCATCAGCAAAAGCTCTATGGCATCCAGATGCTAGTCAAGGGGTCGTGTGACCGGTGTTGAGGACAAGTGGGAGTGTGAAGCCAGCTTACACCTACATTCTCCCGCTCTGCATTGTCCTCGGTGGAAGGCCTTCTCTCCTGCACAGAATCCAGGTCGGAGTCTGCCGTATCGTGATCGTGATGTTCGTGGTCCGACATTGTGTTTCGCTTTCTTTGTGACTGTGAGTGCAAGGGGCCAGGGATTCCTCACGAGAGGATCGATGCCATCAAAAGAGGGATGCGGCAGCCCCCTCTGCCAGGAGGCGAAGTGAAGGCCGCAGGATACAAAGATCCCGTGGATGGAGACCGTGGGGGAAGTGGACCAGTGAGGCAATTCGTCTTTCTTGCTCCTGAGTATTGTATGAGGTGCTGCTGAGTGAGGATGGTGGTTGCTTGCTCCTTTGCCAGTGCTCGGCAGGGGGATGGGTTCGTCTGTTAAACAAAGCGCGAGCGCGTCGCCGCTAAGATTTCGAGGTCGATCAGAGAGGGAGAAACTACAGCACAGGATGGATTGGCTCGTTTTATCACCAAGACACAGCTACACCAGACTCTGATTTCCCGGTAGAAAAGAAAGATTCTCAGCATGCAGTAGAATCCATCCTCCTCTCAATAATCAATCAATTATTCCAGTCCTGGGTGTGTGCTGCAGGGGTATTGGGGCAGATTCCGCCCACGCCTACACTTACTCCGTAGCAGACGGTTAGACGCAATAACCAGTGCCGCCCAGCCAATGGGACGGGAAAGCGGACGATGGGAACCCGAAACAGTGGATCTACTGGTCGCCCCAAGGGGTCAATCAAGGGGTCTGGGGCACTGGGCTGGATTGGCCGCTGTCTCAGTGTCGGGCGCGGATGGCCCTACAAAGGATTGATTGAGTATTGCGAGTTGACTCCCAGGAGAACTGGCTATTGCTGACAACCACAGGGTCAACCACCACCACTACTCCAATAAGGCCAAAGCAGAGAGGCAAGGGCGCAGAGGTTGTGATCGGCAACGCTGCAGAAGAATCTGGCTCGCGCAGATGCTACGGAGAGCTTGAGAAGAAACGATATGGCGTCCTGCCATGCAAGTCGAAGCAAGTACAAGCAAGTACCAGCTTGGCAGAGCAAAAGCAATGAGAGACCAAACCCTTTCACAGAGAAGCACTCGGAGGCCACTGTACTGTGCTTTTCTCTCTCAGTCTCGCTCCTCACTTAGCAGCAGCTGTCGGTGCCAGTGGTGTCAAGAGTGGATAGGTAGCTTATCTTACTTAGGTAGACCCTTAGAGCCTCCTCGTGGTCTAAGGTCTGGGGTCAATATGCTCCCGAGCTCATACTATCATAGAGACATTAACGGAGCAATTACAGAGGTGGTTGCTTCAAGTTGACTAATCCCTTCTTGCATAGAGCTATCCTTAAGAGCGGCTTTTCTGGCCTGTCAAGAGTGTGATGCGCCTCCTGTGAGGTGGCATTGCTTCTATCGAAACCGGCTTTGTGTTGGACAGCTCCCCCATTCCCACACCCCAAAGATTACTATTCAAGGAATTTGAACCTCGTTCGCCAGCTGTTGATGATGCACGTACAAGAAGAGCATAGTTCGTGGGAATATGAAGTAATATCGTCGAGGTATGGTCCATCACCAGCATAACCCCAAACCTTGTAGCTACGGCTTTCCAACGCATCCCCGTTCTTCTGGTATATACAAAATAGAAAGTCCTCCTGCCCTCGTATTCCCAAAGGACGAAGTGCCATGCTGTCCAGCCTTCTCTGCCATCCAGGAAGAGACTACAGGATTATCATCCGTACCCGCAGGGGATCTGTAAATCCCCGTCATCGAAACAGGCACCGAGGATAGCAGACAATGGACGGGAGTAGATAGCGAGGACTTCAAGGTACCAAAAGTGAGATCGGAGATTTGGCCCATCCTCGTACCAAAATATCCCCTCGACGGTTTTGTTTGTTTGTGGTCGGCGCCTCAAAAAAAAGTGTAGCTCTGACGTAGAAGACGGACTTAAGCGACCGCGTTTTCGTCGTGAATCTCAACCTCTACAACAAGCTAAGCTGGAGCTCCATTCAACTTTTCCACCCCACTACAGGCATAATCATTCCTGTTCAGCCAACATCCTCGCGTATTCTCCATCTCTTGACTGCTGGCACGTCCTACGAGCTCCATCAAGTGAATCCTATCGAGACGACATTAGAAAGGCGCCTGCACCGTTCCTTTCGACACGCTCTCTTCGATACCCTTCTCCCACAACACCTGACCTAGCCACCTCGATCTTAATATACTCCAGGGCCAGCCCGTACTCTTCTCGACTCTCCTTGACCAGAGTGTACTGCGTAGACTCTGTCAGAGACTAGGTAACTATTCTTCCTCATTCAAGACTAACCTGCAGATCCGCGCGGCTGTCCAGAGCCTCACCTAACCCTACCTTCTCCTGCTCCGCCCGCACCAACGAACATCATCCTCCCCATCAAACCCGGGGCTGTCCTCCCGTGGACGCTCCTTCTCCGATCTGCCAAGCTGTCGGCGGCTGTGATAGATACGGAGGAAGTGGAGGGGGGCGATATCTAATTTTTCCCGCGGTCTTTGCCGCTCCCCCGCCATCAACATGGTCCGAATAACCAAGTCGATGCAGGCGAAGCATTTCGAGACCTTGGTAAGCTTCGAAGCCCCGCCTTCTTCTTCGAGTGCGCAAATGCTGACACGTAATCCAGTCGCCATATCTCAAGGAATTTCGCACCTCCGCCTGCTCGATCTCCCTACCTCTCCTACCACAGCATCTCTCATCCTTCCCGACAAGATGGCCATTCCCACGAGGCGATCTCTACCACTGGATTTCCCTTCTCAACCGCTTCGATGTCATCCTCGAGAACTTTTGCCGCACGTACAAGCTAGAGGATGGTCCGCAGACCATGGACTTTGGCTGCAAGGTTCTACGAGAATCTGGCGAGAATCATGATACCCCGAGCCTGGCCGAGCTTGGATACGGAGATGATGGTGATAGGCAACTTGTTGAGTCTATTCTCAACTTCTCAAGAATGCTCCTACAAAATTGTGGCAACCGGAGCCTCTACTCGAGTAGTTCGCATTTGAATAGCTTGCTCAACAGTACATCTCTGTCGTTGCTCGAAGCTACACTCTCCCTAGGCTCGGAACTGGCACAGAGATATCAGGCTGCCTTCAAGCGCCAGGTTATTTCCTCTCGACAAACAAGCAACCCACAGCTGCTGAAAATCCACTACAACATCGATCTTGGCAGAGTTCAGCAGCTAGCGATGCCCTTCACCAAGACGATCACGGTCACGGCCGAGTCAGCGCAGCCGACAACACCTGTGACTCCAACAGTAAAAGGAAAAGAAAAGGCATATTTCAGCATCCCTACGAGCCAGAAGTCTTCGACCACTACTGTGTGTGCAAGCGACCTGGTGTCTATGGTCAAGGGAGGATCAGGAGTGAGTACCAAGACGAATAGCCCGAGGAGCATTCGCAAAGGTGCACACAACTCGTCCTCTCACGCCGTGACCAGTTGGGAGGAATGGGGAGATGTGAAAGTCACATATTATCCTAAATCCGCCCGAGAAACAGATCAGGCCGGCAACAGCAGTACCTCCCGGTCCTCGGACGCCGTCACTTCAAATAATCCAACCACCCCAACACCTATTCGTCGCTCGTCAAACTTGGGCCCACATGGTCATCGTCCGAATAAGGGATCAAGTTCTGATGAATCTCCCACTATGCCACGTTCGTCGGGGTTCCCAACAGGAGAATCTCCGCGCCCGAACTTTAAGACCATCGAGATTACTTCCTCGAAGCTTAAGACCTCTGGCGTGCACAGTTTACTGGAGGAGAATCTTGCGGGTCTTCCCCAGGATTTGCAGTACGAGCTTCTGACGAAGCTTCGGGTTGCAGCTGCCTTGACGACGTCCCTAGAGACTCGTCGACAAATATTAGCAATCCGCCTCCTTGCCATCACCAATTTGTCATACATCCACGTAGAACCTGCTTTTATCGAGAAGGTTTTGAAGCAAGATAGTGATGAACCACGTCGATTACAGCTCGTCTACCAGCTAGCAGAGTTGGTCCATCCACCTGTGGAGGGCGATATTGCAGTTCCCCGACCTCTTCAAACTATCGCCTTCTCAACCCTTGACGCATTGTCTCAGCACCAGACCAAATACAACGATGTCTGTGCCGCTCTTAGCACGAACGTCAACCATGGCGTTCTGCTATATGTGGTTAGAAAGGCTGCTGCTGAGATGGGCGAGGAGGAAGATGCTGGTGATAAGATGACAGAGGCGGATGAATGGCGCGAGGCATTATTTTCACTGCTTGCCAACATCTCCATCATGCCCCGCACTGGGGGAGAGCTTATTACTGCAGGATTGATGCCGATATTAGTTGAAGTGCTCGGACTACGTACTACCATCGCGGAACGCTACCACCCAAAGGTATTGAGCTTCCTCGACAATATAATGTACAGTGCTCGGGATGCCTTCCAAACCCTTGTCAATGCAGACGGGCTCGATGCTGTTTCTAATCTGATCGTCTATGAGGTTTCGCACGCCTCGGACCTCGCAGCACAGGGTAAAGGCATGCGACCTGAGTACCGTTCCGCCTCTGTGGATTACGAGATTCCTTATTTCCAGCAACAGACCTTGAAGTGGCTTTTCAAGTTCATTCATCATATGATGACTACTGCCGGGGGCTACGGTGGTAATTTCGATCGTTTGTTGCGCAATTTGATTGACTCTTCCCAGCTGTTGGGCAGCCTTCGAGAGATCATTGGCAATGCACGTCGTTTCGGCTCTGTTGTCTGGACCAATGCGGTCAGCATTCTCAATGATTTCATCAACAATGAACCAACAAGCTTCGCTGTCATCGCAGAGGCAGGTCTTAGCAGAGCCCTCTTGGAAGCAGTCACGTGCTCCCCCATATCTATGCCATCAGATTCCAAGAAGACGGGACAACGAGCCGAGCAATCTACCGATCAACCCGCTGACGACGAGTCCTCAGCTGCTCCACCTTCTGACGACGACGATGATGAGGACGATGGCGATGATGGCGATGATGATAGTGACGATGAGTATCGGCCAGCGCCTCGTCGACCGACAAAGGCAATGCTCCAAGCCCCTCGCGAAGGTCCACTGGCTCGAGGCATCCTGCCAACATCAGATACTATCAACATTATACCGCAAGCATTCGGCGCGATATGTTTGAATAATAATGGCATGAAGATGTTCCAATCCTCCAAGGCCCTTGAGAGCTTCTTCGAAATCTTTGAGAGTCCTGAGCATGTCAAATGTATGGACTCCAATAAAGATTTACCGTCCAATCTTGGCAGCACTTTTGACGAGCTAGTTCGTCATCATCCACCCCTTAAAACGGCCATTATGAATGCTATTCTTGACATGGTCGCTCGAGTTGGTTACCTTTGCAAGACAAAGGCGGAGGCCAACAAGTTGGGTGCTGTACTACGAACATATGATCCATCAGGGAAGCCAGTCGTTGCTGATGCCGCGATCAAGGCATCTCGCCCTTCAAAGGGCAAAGAAAAAGCCGCGGATGACGGAGGTGATGTTGAAATGCAAGACGTCGATACTGCTGTCACCGAGGACACGCCTGCTCAGCCGGAAAACCCCCCTAACGCCCCTCCGATGACTGCATATGTTGCTGCTGTCGCTACCTTTCTATCTGCTATGTTCAGCAATACCTCCGTTCGTTCTGACTTCTGTTCAAGAGGTGGTATTGAATATGTTCTTGATCTGGCAGAATCGCCGTGCTTGACCTACGACTTTGCAGATGGATCAGCAAGCCGAGTTCTCCAAAGTGTGATCGCCCTCCTCGCAGAGCAGAAGCCGCATCTCACAATGCCTTCCCTGCTACAACGAGCACAGTCCGCTGTTGATGTTCTTGCACCTTTTGCAAATTACCAGGAAAGCGGGCCCTTCTTCAAGCCGTTTGTCAACAGAGAGGCTCAGCAATCAGCCGAAATTGAACTACTCGCAAATGGAACTGGATTTGTCAAGGCACTTGTCAATATCCATTCTCTGGTCTCAGCCCTGCGCGCGTGTTTCCAAACCTGGGCATTCAATCACAGATCCGCTAGCAACGGTTTCAATCAGCTCAACCTTGGTGATTACTATGTTCGCCTTGTCAAGAGTCTTGGGCCCTTGCTTGGTGCATCTTTTAGAGAGGAGTTTGAACTGAATAAGGTCGTACCAGACTACTACAAGAGTGCTGCACGCGTCAAGGATTCAGCTTTCGATGACCCTGTCTTCGCAGAACTCCTCGGCGGCCCTGAAGTGCCGTCCCCTGTGGCAGAACCATCGAACGCCGAGCCCGGATCAGCTGAACAGCCGGCGGGTAATACTGCAACTTCAGCTGCTGCCAATCCCCCGGTATCGAGTGATAATAAGCCAAAATCGATGACAAAAGCCGAGAGAGATGGTCCCGAGTTCAAGAACTTCCAAGCCTTGCAGTATTTGCTTAGCAAGATGTCCGATACCATTTCTCCATTCTTTCAGATACTTGGAAAGGGATTAGTTAATAAGCGGGGTGGTACGGATGGATTCCAGAAGCAGAGTCACGCTGCCATTGCAGATGCTTTGGCCGAAACTATTTTGCGGGAGCTGGCTCCTCGTGGGCAAGAATCTTCAATCGAGAACATCAGCCACTGGATTGGCATGTTGCATGTCTTGAAGGATATACTAGTAGATGGTAAGCAATCAAATGCCTCGAAAGCACGCATACTTACATATTACAGTTTCACGTCATAATGAGCGTCCGATCCAGACAATTACTATTGTCCTACAAGCCTTCAAGGACCGTGGCGGATTTGAGACCACTAATCACATCCTCGAAGTTTTTGCGTCAGAGATTCGGTCTAGAAACATCGCTACAGATACCATTGACCTTGATAAGGCTGCTGATGAGACAGTCCGGTTTGAGATGGCAGTAGTAGGTATCAAGGATATCCTCTCGCTCTACAGCCAAGTTGTCAGTGGGAAGAATGTCATAGAATCGCCCCAGACCATCTCAATGGCCTCCCGAGAGGCTAGAGACCGAAGCAGGCCAGAGTATTTCTCTCCGCCGCAGTTTCTGGTAGAATTACGCATGGCAGTTCTACCCGTCGTTCGGCGTTTATGGGAATCTGACCTTGTTGAAAAAGCTCCAAGCGAGATATCCGAGAGACTAATTGAGGTCATCCGTACCATTTCAAATGCCGACAGTGAAGCAAATGCTCTGAAGCGTTCCGATAAAGCCGGGCCGGTTGTCAAGGGCCCCCGCAAGACTTTCAGAATCAGTCAAGAGCATGTCAGTACCTTGATGGATCACGATTATGACACAGATCTTGCGCACGAAGCCCTCTATCGCTGCAATAACAACCTCACGTACTCTCTCGAGTATTGTAGTGAGATCAATCAAGAAGAAAATCGGCGACGAAATCCGATTCCAGAAGGCGATATTGCTTCCAGTCCCGAACCGAATACCTCCTCCAGACCGCGCACCGTGGATTCGACAGGTACCGCCACTCCTGATGATCACGCTATGTCCATGCACGATGGTCTTGAAAATGTCCCGTCAATCATAGACTCGCTTAATCAGCAGATGCTCCCCCCTGCTGCCCCTGGCGATGGACTTGTGACTTCTCAAAACGTGGATCAGATTTTGAGCCAGGTCGTACCGGGTTTCGAAAGCCGACGTAACGCAACTGCGCCTTCATCTGGTACGCCTCGTGCAAGTCCATCTTCAGCTCCCTCACAATCAACTCCAGTCGAGGAGAGTCAGGCCAAGCCGGTTACAGTCGATGATCTGAATGACGAACGAGCAGCGATCAGAGACAATCTGATCGACAAGTGCCTCGACGTCATCAATGCCCATGGTGGAGTCACTTTCGAAGTTGCCGATTTAATCACAACAGTTGTGAACAAATCGCCCGATCCTTCATCTCAACGCAAGGTTGTTGGGCAGACACTGGTGATTGCTCTTATGTCATTTGCGGGGGAAGACGACCTTCGTACATCTGGCAAGAAGATCGCAGCCTACGCCCATCTGTTAGCATTGCTGCTCAGGGATAAGCTCTTCTATGCTGCTGCTGTCGGAGAGTTGAAGGAGAATCTCAGCACACTGCTTGGATTCGTGAAATTATCTCCAAACCATTCCTCTGATGAACCATCACCATGGATTGCCCATATTCTCCTCATCGTCGAGATGCTTCTTAGCGAGGATGCTCGACCACGCAAGACCAAATGGAACGCGCCAAAAGATGAGAACGATACTATAGAACCCCCTGTTCTAGAGTCGGTCGAACTTGTTGTGTCTCCTGACGAGCGACTACAGCTTTTGGAGTCAATTCTTGATATTATGCCCCGCGTTGGTAAAGACGAAGCTCTAGCGCTAGCTATCTTGCGTATCTTGGTGATCCTGACACGAACACGATCTCTGGCGCAAATCATTGGCGAGAAGAAGAACATTCAACGTCTCTTCGTCACAGCAAAACAACTCGCGGGAGTCAGTTCTGCGCGCATCCAAAGTCCATTAATGCTAATCCTGCGCCACATAATTGAGGACGACGAAACTATCAAGCAAATTATGCGTTCAGAAATCAAGTCCTTCTTTGAACAAAATCGTCAACAGAGAAGCATCGATGTTCACACGTACCTCCGCGGACTAGCCCCTACGGCCATCCGGGCGCCTGAACTGTTTGTGGAGATCACCAATGAAATGGTGAAGTTCTATCGATGGTCATTCAATAACCCTGAGATGTCAAATAGATCGAACACTCTTGTTTTGAAGGACCAATTTACCAATGGCTTTGACTCGGCTGCAAAAGCTTCTGAGGACGCTGTTCAGCCAACCGTTCAGGCCACAGAAGACTTGTCACTCCAAGACGTCAAGCCATCTACCGAAGACGTTGACCGCCAGATGCCTGATGCGTCAAAAGCTGCGCCTCCTGAACAGAAGTTGCCAGTTGTGGAGAACCCAGATGGTGTAATTCATTTTCTTCTTTGCGAGCTTCTGAATTATAAGGATGTGGAAGACAAGGAACCTGCCCCGGTTCCTACGGGTCCAACCCCTACGGACAAGGCCAATCCATCGACTAATGGTGATGTTACCATGGCTGGCACTAGTTCCGCTCCGAGCACAGAAACAGCTGCTGCCAAGGAAGCCAAATCTTTGAAGAGTCCAAACAAACAGGAATTCAAGGCTGAGGAGCATCCAATTTACATCTACCGATGTTTCCTACTTAAGTGTCTCACGGAACTCCTCTCTTCTTACAACCGCACCAAGGTCGAGTTCATCAATTTCAAGCGCAGCGCTCCCCCACAAGCCATGACTCCATCCAAACCTCGATCTAGTGTTCTCCATTATCTCCTCAATGACCTTATACCATGCGGCACGTTAGATAGTCCCGAATCATCGGTGGCTCTTCGCAGAAAGACCACCACATCATCTTGGGCAGATTCGGTTATAGTCGCCCTTTTGACCAAGACTGGAGAGCAATTTGTGGACAAGTCTCGCGATCCAAGTGATGGAGAAGATGAGCCAGATCTCCTCTTCGTTCGACGATTTGTTCTAGAGAACATTCTCAAAGCTTACAAGGAGGCAAGCACATCCATCGAGGCTCTCGATACCAAGTATTCCAGAATGCTTTCGCTTGCGGTCTTGATGCTCCACATCATGAACGGAAAGGATAACATTGGTGGTCCGGATACAGCTTTAGCCAATCGGTCCCAGCAACAACTTCGGCGGATCATGTTTGAAAAGGGGTTCATTGCAGCCCTAACTGCATCTATTGCTGACATAGACCTCAACTTCCCCGGTGCCAAGGAAGCTGTGAGACAAATCCTAAAGCCCCTCAAAGTCTTGACGAACACAGCCGTTCAACTCAGTGAACTGTCACTCATCTCTGGCACCCAAGGTCAGACTGAAGAGGACGAGATTGAATCGGCAACTTCGGTCTCTGATCTTGAAGACGAGCGCGAAGAAACCCCAGACCTATTTCGAAATTCAACTTTGGGCATGTTCGAACCTGATAGAGAGGAGGATACATCATCTGAATCAGACGATGGTATGTTTTTAAGAACCCAGTGTGAACCTTGTAACTATGAGATGCTGATTAGTTCTAGACGATGAAGAGATGTATGATGATGGATATGGCGATGAGATGGAGTATGAAGAGGAGATGGCTGAAGATGAAGAAGACAACATAAGTGAAGAAGATGAAGATATTGAGGGTATGGGCCATATTGAAGGTCTATCTGGCGATCACGGCATGGATGTCGAAGTCATTATGGAAGAAGACGATGATGACGATGAAGATGAAGATGGGTCAAGTGGAGAGGACGACGAGCACGATTCAGAAGATGATGATGCTCGCGTCGAGATCATCGATGAGGCCGGAAATATCCAAGAGCTTGGTGAGGACGATGATCTGGAAGAATGGGAAAGCGATGAGGGCGATGACGATGGTGAGGATGAAGAAGATTATGAAGGCGAGGCCCAAGATCAAGATGAAATCCACATGCACGAAGGCCTTGACGTCTCGGACATGGTCGGTGGGCCTCTTGGTGATCTTGTTCGTGCTCTAGGCGGTGGTGAAGATGCCGTTGACATGATCGAGCAAATGGAAGAGCAGATGGAGGCCGATGGCATTGACCCTGGTGACGTTGAAGAACGCATGGGTGGCGATTATATGGATGAGGGCGACGATGATGGTAAGCTGTTCAACCTTTTATCAGCAAGCATGGAACTAATTAAATACAGAGGATGATGACGACGAAGACGATATGGACGAAGAAGATATGTTTTTGGAGCAAGGCTATCCCGGTTCGTTATAACCTCCCCGGTTTGCTTTACACGACTAACAACAGAAGGTGGCGGCCCACCTGTTGGATTTGAATGGGAGGGTGAAGTGGATCCGCCAATGATTATCAGTCACCGTGGAAACCGTCCTCGCCACGCATTTGCTCCCCCTTTCCCACTATTCCCTGGGGGCAATCGTGGTGATCCCCTAGGTGGTATGTCACCTCCTTCTCAAGTGTCAATTTCTGTTCAGGTGCCACGCGAGTTGAGACACTTTGCGCCTCATGAGATCGATGTTCTCATGCGAAGCCTTGTGTCGGATCGACTTACGGAGCTGGAAGATCATAATAGCAACAGAACTAATCTAAATCCAGTTCCGGAGTTTCGTCCATCCTACCGATCGCATAGACCACCTCAACCACGCTCAATTGACGATGGTACCAACCCATTGCTTCAACGAAACAGTTCCAGCCGCGGAAGCAGAGATGGTTCTAATCGGCCCCCTTCAATGGACATGGGCAACTGGATCCAGGCCATGGCACCACCCCCTGGCTCAACAGACTTGATGGACTTGGCTCGCCTTGGCGGTCCTTTTGGTGAGAGGCCCTCATCAGCAGCGCTCCTTGAATTGCTTAGATCCTTACCACAATTACCAGGTACCATTGCACGTAATGGAGGAGTTGGTTTATCATTCCACATCCACGCCGGCCCAGGACAGGAGATCCCGGCAGGGCTCCGAGCCTTTATTGGCGGACCACGAGGATCTCGATTTGAGAGTCGACGTAGCGAAGTTGTAGAAGCAGGAAATGCAGGGTTCTTCACACCACAATCCACCCCCGCCAGATGGTCGGAAGAAGCGAAACTGCTATTTGGACCCAACCATCACGAGAAGGCCGCTGATCTTAGATCTGCCATCGAAGCTGTTCTAGTCCCCCCTGCTATAGAAGCTGACAAGGCTCGAAAGATTGCCGAGGCGGAGCGAATTCGTAAACTTGAAGAAGAAGCCAAGAAGAAAGCGGAGGAGGAGCGTTTGGCGAAGGAGGCTAAGGAAGAAGAGGAGAGAATTGAGAAAGAGAAGAAGGAGGCTGAGGAACGTGAGGCTGCTGAGCGAGCTGCTGCTGAAGCCCTTGCTGCACGTGGATCTATGGACAATGAAGCCGGCGAGGGGAACGAGCCAACAGCGGAGGCTATGGATGGAGTTGAAACCCAAGCTCAACCCACCACCGAGACCGAGGAAGCCCACGAAGCTCCTGCTGAAGATCGCCCACGGGTCACAACAATCATCCGCGGGAATCCCTTTGACATTACCGATCTGGGTATTGATGCCGACTTCCTTGCCGAACTCCCTGAAGAGATTCGAGAAGAAGTCATCATGACAGCTGTTGCCGAGCGACGATCCCAGGCCGCTGCAACTGGTGCGCAACCTTCAGAGATCGACCAAGAATTCCTAGATGCCTTGCCCGAGGATATCAGAGACGAGATTATTCAACAGGAGAGACAAGATCGACGCCGCCGTGAGCGAGAAGAGCAACGCCGCCAAGCCGCTGCTGCTGGTGGTGGGCCTGCAGCTGGAGATATGGACGCAGCGAGCATCCTTGCAACATTACCACCCGCATTAAGACAGCAGGTATTGATGGAACAAGATGAGGAGATGTTAAGCTTACTTCCTCAAGAGCTTGCTGACCAAGCTCGCGCTGCGCAGAGAGACCATCCCGCACACGGCAGAATCCCCAGTGGTCTGGCTCGGAGAAATGCTCCAATCGGAGGAATCGATGCTAATCAGTCTCACGGTTCACAGCGACCTCCACGACGTGCGATTGTCCAAATGCTCGACAAGTCTGGGATCGCAACACTTCTTCGATTGATGTTCACCTTACAGCCAGACCATCTCAAAACCGCACTTTGGTCCGTGTTGGAAAACATTTGTCTGAATAGGCAAAATCGTACCGAGGTAGTCAGCACCATCCTTCATATCCTCCAGGACGGCAGTGCCGATATGAGTGCTGTCGAGCGTAGCTTTGCCCAGCTTTCCTTGAGAGCCAAGCAACCGAAGGAAAAGGACCCGAAGACCCCTCAGACATTAAAGAAGACCGGTCCGAGCACTCCTGGCGGTATTACCGGTATTACATCTCTTATGCAGGCCAACTCTGAAGCATCTCCTCTCTTGGTTGTTCAACAGTGTTTAGGAACCTTGCACAATCTCGTCAGCAGAAACCTCCATATCCCCGCGTTCTTCTTGACGGAGCATGACAGCGTTGTTGGCTTGAAGCGTACTCTGAGCCGCAAAGGAAAGGGCAAGGAAAACAAGGCTGCGAAATATGCAATCAACTCGTTGCTGAATCTTCTGGATCGCGATCTAATCATGGAGAACTCCACTGTCATGGAGTTGCTTTCGGGCTTGCTCAATCAAATTACACAGCCTCTTCAAGCCCTCCAGCGCAAGCAGAAGGAAACCGAGGCACAAAAGACTGAGGCTGCTGCTCCAACAAGTGAGACTGCCGCATCGATAACAACCCCAGAGGTCACGGCAGCTACTGAGCAACCATCAGAGCAGCAAGCGGAGCCCACCCAGCCGGCAGCAAACACTGAAGGTGGTGAAGCCTCTACCACTGATGTAGCCAAGGCAGAGACGGCCCCCAAGGAGCCCGAGAAGAAGCAACGCCCAATCACTCCACCAGTCATCCCAGAACAAAACCTGAAGTTGGTGATCAATATCTTCGTTGCCCGTGAGTGTAGCTCCCGAACATTCCGCGAGACCCTCTCGACAATCAAAAACCTGTCTGCAATTCCCGGCGCAAAGGCGGTCTTCGGACGTGAACTTGTGTCCAAGGCCCAAGGGCTTGGAGAGACCATCTTGCAGGATCTGAATGAACTTCTACCTCAGATTCAAAAGGCTACAACTGGCACTGAAATCCAGGGTGTTGCTTTAGCCAAGTTTTCTCCAGGTGGTTCTGAGCAGGGGAAGCTCCTTCGCGTTCTTACAGCACTTGACCATCTCTTCGACCCGAAGCGTGATAAGAAGGAAAAGCCAGACGAAGATGGCGAGTCATCACAATTAATCGAAAAGCAGGATCTCCTGTCTTCTCTTTACGAAAACTCAACCTTCGGTCCGATGTGGGAGAAACTCAGCGCATGCCTTAGTGCTATCAGACAGCGGGATCATATGTTGAACGTGGCCACCATTCTTCTTCCGCTCATCGAATCTTTGATGGTTGTTTGCAAGAATACCACTTTGAAGGAAGCTCCTATCGCTCGGTCTCAGATAGGCAAGGAGATGATGTTGACAAGTCCACCTCCGGAGTCCCGTATGGAGAGCTTGTTCTTCACATTTACCGAAGAGCACCGCAAAATCCTCAATGATCTTGTCCGGAATTCTCCCAAGCTCATGTCTGGTACATTCTCCCTCCTAGTTAAGAATCCCAAGGTTCTCGAGTTCGACAACAAGCGCAACTACTTTAGCCGCAGCATTCATACTAAGAGCTCAACCACACGGCAATCATACCCTCCTCTCCAGCTCTCTGTTCGCCGAGACCAGGTCTTCCATGATTCCTTCAAAGCTCTTTACTTCCAAACTGCCGACCAGATGAAGTTTGGAAAGCTCAGTATTCGATTCCATGGTGAGGAAGGTGTTGATGCTGGCGGTGTTACTCGAGAATGGTTCCAAGTCCTCTCCAGACAGATGTTTGACCCAGGATACGCACTGTTCATTCCCGTATCATCTGATCGAACCACCTTCCACCCCAACCAACTGAGTGGTGTCAATGAGGAGCATCTCATGTTCTTCAAATTCATCGGTCGTATCATTGGCAAAGCTCTATATGAGGGTCGGGTTTTGGACTGTCATTTCAGCAGGGCTGTCTACAAGCGCATCTTGGGCAAGGCCGTCTCGGTAAAGGATATGGAGTCTCTTGACCCTGATTACTACAAGTCTTTGGTCTGGATGCTTGAGAATGATATCACGGATATCATTACCGAAACTTTCTCCGTTGACAATGACAAGTTTGGGGTTGTCGAAACCATTGATTTTATTCCCAATGGTCGCAACATTGCGGTTACTGAGGAGAACAAGCATGAGTATGTTCGCTTAATGGTGGAGTGGAGGCTCACTGGATCTGTGAAGGAGCAGTTGGATGAATTCTTGAAGGGTAAGTGCACTAGCGTCTGGAGCTAAGGATGACCACTAACATACGATAGGTTTCCACGATATCATTCCTGCTGAGCTCATTGCAATCTTCAATGAACAGGAGTTGGAGCTTCTGATCTCTGGTTTACCTGAGATTGATGTGGACGACTGGAAGAGTAACACTGAATACCACAACTACTCTGCCTCCTCCCCACAAATCCAATGGTTCTGGAGAGCAGTGCGTTCATTCGACAAGGAAGAACGTGCCAAGCTCCTACAATTTGTCACGGGAACCAGCAAAGTACCACTCAATGGGTTCAAGGAGTTGGAGGGTATGAACGGCTTCAGTCGATTCAACATCCATCGTGATTACGGCCGGAAGGAGCGTCTTCCAAGTTCGCACACTTGCTTCAACCGTAAGATCAATTCCCCTGTCTTCCTCTAGAAATACTGATGCGCCATAGAACTCGACCTTCCCGAATACGAAAGCTACGAGGTACTCCGTCAACAAGTCCTTACTGCCATCACGGCTGGAAGCCAGTACTTTGGTTTCGCATAAGCACAATTGCGTGTTTCTTTTCGATCCCTTTACGATATCATGCACGCGTGGACCAGGCCTTGATTAGCATTTCTCGGCGTCAGCTTCTCGTTACTTTTGATTTCTTCACTTCTCGATCTGTATTTGGCATGGGATGGTGAATCATAATTCAGTAGTATGCTTTGCAAGGGGGGTATTGCTTATGGCCAATCCTATCTCTGAACTTGCCGGGTGGGTTTACAACGAAGTGCAGGTCGTTGATATATTCATGATGGCAGGGGATGGGGAATGAGATTGGGCGCGGGGTGTAAACTAGATAGGTAGCTAACTAGCAGAGAGCAATGCATCCTCACTTGATAGATCTTATAGAACTGCTTCGTTGTAGAGCCAAGTGTGACATTAAAACGGGATGACCCTTAAATACAAGTTTACGATCCAAGCCTTGATCTTAGCCATGCTTGTTCTAGCATAGGTGTGTGCTGTGCTGTGCTGTGCTGGCTGTGCAAGGGAAAGAAGACGCAAAGAAATGTATGTTACTCACAAACTAGTTTCGCCCGTCAGCACCAAAGAAGCCGCCTAGACCGCGATTTATGGTCGCGGCCGCCACGCGCTCAGCGTTTTGGCGATATATAGCTCGCAAAACAGCTTCCTCTGCCTGGGCAAGTGCCTCTCTGGCACGAGCACGAGCCTCCTTTGCTTCTGCCACGAGCGTTCCCCGCGGCAAAGACCCTATCAAGGGCGTCGGAATGGGCCTTGCGGGCCGATAGCCCTCGGCCGGACATGGTTGTAGTTGTGGTTGTAGTTGTAGTTGTGGTTGTGGTTGTGGTTGAGGTTGAGCAGAGAAGACAGACAAGAAGCCGCGGTGAGATATTTATAAGCCCTCTGTTGACTTCGGGAGGTGCATGCACTTCGAGTGTGATGTTCTCAAAAATCATCTCTCTGTGGTCTTGAGAGATAGATAGGCAGTTGCGATAGGTAGGGACCGAGACGATTTCATGATCTACTAGTAGTACCAGCCGTTTGCAACTGGCGCATTTGATCGCATGTTATGCAAGGAGAGTGCAAAAGCAGCCGAGATCATCAAGAATGTGCCAAGCCATAGCCAGCAAACTACTCGTTGGTGCGATATTTTAAATGAATAGAAAGTTGCATTGAAGGCGTTCCAAAATGTCATCACGATCGCCTTTTGTCACGGGCGAACGCAAAATATATAATGCGAAAACTTTGTTTATATGATAAAAAAAGAAATTAATTGAAAAGAAGAACAAATGAAAAGAAGAACAAAACCCAGCCGTAGCAGTCAGTCCCATACTTCAATCGGTATTACACGGTCTTCACGCCCTCCAGAGCTTTCTGTTCTATCTGGATCTGCTGCAACGAGACGGGTCGAATGACTTCGCTTGAGAGCATTAGGTCGTGAATGGCATCACCATGAGACTTGATCGCAGCCTCATCCAGCCGCTCCTCCACCAAATTGAATCTCCAGCCGTCATGCCGATGTACGACGGCTTCCCAAGCCTGGATTATAGATGGTTCTATGGTCAATTTCCACGTACCTCGCCACGTAATTCTGGCTTCCTGTATATCGCGGAACGCCTGATACTTGAAGAGCGCCGCCAGCCCCTTTCGTCCGTTCCAAATCTCCATTGTTTCTAGTTGTGGCATTTTCATGGCCGCTGCCGCCGCTGCCTGAAGCATCGCCCCAATATCGATCGGATTGTCGTCGGGCGTAAGTACTTTTGAAGTAAGCACGAGCGAAATTAGGTTCGGCCACTCCCAAGAGGGTTCGATTTCGAAGAAATGGCTAGCATCTACGATAAAAGATGCTGCAAGATGCTCAAGCTTCAGGCTGGCGAGCGCGATCATCCGGCTAACAGCTGGGGCTGGGTTGCGAATACTGTCGCACTGGTACACGTCTTCCCCGAACTGGAATCGCTGCATAACAGTTGGATACTGTTGATTAAAGTTCTCGAAGACCACAAGTCTCTTGAGATTGTTGTTGAAACGTCGGATAGACTCGAAAAGATATCGGTAACCTAGAGGGTTATTAGCAATAGGGTAACTATACAAATGAGAGCAAGCAACAACTTGCGCAGGTATACAGCAATACTCACGTCTATCTGTATCGCGCTGCAGAGCGTCCCATTCCCTCCAAGGCTCGTAGTGGACTTCCTGGAGTCTGGGAAAACGGGCAAACATATGTGCAAGCGAGTCTGGCTTCCATCTCCGGCGGTTCTGTTGCCGGAGAAGTAAACTGGTTACCGCCGGGACCGATGGAAGCTGATCCCACCATTGGTACTCTGACTGTTCACTATCAAACGGTCCCTCCTCCATAACTCCATGGAAAACTTTGCGTATAGCCGTCAAGGACGGAGCGGAGTGTCGAAAACCAGCGACCCAACCATGTTGAGGATCATGAGAGGCTTTGTCTAATATCATCTGCTCTATACCACCACCACCACCTAGGGTATCGGGCATAAAGGTCAGATATTTAAACCAATGTTCCGAGTCACTAGGCGAGTAGATACTAATATCAAGTATCAGATCGCCGTTAAGATCCCATGTGCTGAGAACCGAGAACAGAATCTGGAATGCCGTGGTAATAGGACAATGATCTGTATCGGTGATAGAAAAAGAGTTTGTGGTGGGCGCGCACTTGGTGCAGTCATAGTTATCAAGTTCCAAACAGAACCAGATATAGCTGACGAGAGCCCGATTGCGATGAACCATCCAACTAAAATCAACGAGGCGCGATGGCGTTAATTTGATTCGAGCGAAGTTATATCGCTCGAGTTCTGTTTGCCATTCGCGAGACACTGTGGCCAAGCGAGCCAGTGTGCAACCGTCTTGCATCAGGGCTTTGAAGATGAGAAGCCGGATTTCTGCAGGTAATCTATCCCATGTTAACTCACATTGCTTCTTGTTAAGTGATGTTGAAGACATAGTGTAATAGACCGAGAGTGGTGATAATTTCGGTAATGGAGCGATGTAGGACCATGAGATAGAAAATTCAAGATGTGAGTGCGTGCGGCAGCCCGTACGGCAGCCCTCTCGTACAGTACCTCTCCTTCTAAGTTATGGCACCCTAACAGTAAGGTAGGTAGAGTATCCTTGATTCCTCACAAGGTAAACGCGACAATAAAATAAAGGGGGATAGTCCTTTTAAAAAGGGACAATAATAGGACAGTCCTTTTAAAAGGGACGCTCTTCTAGCGAGGGATGGTCATTGAAGCGAGGATGATCCTCTCTCCGGGACGGTGACGGCCATTTTATAGAAGACAGTCCTAATAAAATGCTAGGCTTTTTATATAGATATCCTTTTGGCTTTTTATATAGATATCCTTTTAAAAACGCTTGTCAATTTATGGTCACGGTATGATCAACTAGGAGATACTGTCACAGGACTGGCTAAATGCCTAAGCCTTCGCCTTTAAGGAAGCAAGCAACTCCTAACCAAATGAAAACGCTCTATAATCCCCTACCTATCCTCAACACGTGCTGTTTTAACACCACATCGATTCTCAATGCCCCTCGCAAATCTGACGGCCGTCATATCCACGGCCCGCCAGAAGATGTCCGCGACGCAGAAGACGATCGGGACGTACAGGACGGTCGTCAGGAGCCAGCCGCCGTTGAACCGCCACCAGCCCTCCTTGCCCGTGATGCGCCAGATGGAATTGCGCATCGCCTTGCCGAACGTGCGGTTCGTGATGCCGTGCACCAGGTACAGCGCGTAGGAGATCTTGCCGAGGTAGCGCGCGAAGCGGGTCGTGAAGGGGCGCTGGCAGCGTGGGAGGAAGGTGATGGATGAAACAATCAACATGGCGGCGTACGCGTGCCACACACGGCGCTTGTAGCTCTTTGACCGTGGCCAGAGGGTGGAGAGGAAGGCGTAGCCGGGGGTCTTGCTGGCGTTGTCGCGGGGGTAGCCGGCCAGGTAGACGCCGATGATGAGGTTGAGGACGAGAATGCATGTCACCACCTTGGAGCGGAAGGAGGACTTGTTGCGGGGCTTCTCATCCAGCTCGTCCACAGGAGGGTGTGGTTGTTGCATCTTTTGCGGGGCATAGTGCTCGGTGGCCTCAGCGAGCAACATGCCCGCCATGAACAGGGCGACATCCCACCGGCTGTAGAGGAAGCAGTTCAGGAGGATGCCGCATTCGACGATGACGCGGATCAGAGTGCGGCAGCGCGAGAGCCCCAAGACCACTAGGAAGAGCACCATGGAGCAACGGAACTCGACGGGGATGGTCCAGAGATGAGGATTATACCAGCCTTTGAAGTCGATATTCCAGGTCCAGACGTTCAGAAGCGTGTTACTCAGGAAGCTGAAATACATGGACGTATCGTTCACGAAGCCGGGCTCATAGCCCTTCTTGGGCAAGGGGAGCATGCCGGCCCGCTGACAGAGGTAGGCGAGGAAGGAGGACACGATGCTGGGCAGGAAGAGGCGCATGGCACGGCGGAAGGTCAACGATGCGAGGGCCTTCATCAGGTCTCCATGCGACTGCTGGCGGATGAGGACGATGCAGCGCTGGGAGAGGACGTAGCCAGAGACGACGAAGAAGATGGCAACCATCGCGGCGCCGCTGAAGAAGATGCGGATGAAGGGCAGCTGCAGCACACTCCAGTTGTCTCCCTGGCCGTATCCTGAATTGATCTCTGGATGTGCCGCGGCACTCCAGTGGAAGACGAAGACGACGAGCGAGGCGACGCCCCGAACGCCGTCGAGATAGTCGGTCGGGCGCCTCTTCTCGACTGCGGGCTCCTTCTGGGGGGCGAAGTAGCGCTGGGTGAAGCTGGGGAGGAGGAAGAGGAGCACACGATGCAGGAGGAGACCGAATCTCTTGAGAAGGGCTTGCTTTCGAGACGATGAGCGTGGACTCGGTGGGGGCAGGAGATCAAGGCCATCGTGGACTCCTGCTGCTGGAGAGACGCGCTCGTCGGGGTCTTCGGAGAGAGGGACGGGGACGTACTGGGGGAGAGCAGACATGGTGGTGATGGTGATGGCGGTGGTGATGATAACCACCAGAGATGAGAGGGACGGGAGATCAGAGATCAGAGATCAGAGATCAGACACCAGCCCCCGGCGAGTCCTCCCCTTTCCTTTGTACCGACACTGCCAAGACCGCCCATGATCCTGTAGCAGAAACAAGAGTTGCCAAGCTGCCGCTATATTGCTTGGCATTCTGGTGTGTTTGCTGTGATAAGCCAGCCAGGCGCGAGGTGGATATATCAGGATTCAGGACTCAGGGGGCCTGGTTCCCTCGAGGACTAGCACAAACCCAGAAGGGGAAGGCGGGAGCCCTCCCCAGCCTCGGTATGATCTGCTTATCGCGGGCCCGAACTCGGCAGGTGCTTATCGGTCTTGGCGCCGGGTGTGGCGGGACCGATCGGCGCCACATCTTCCCTGATGCGGAGTGCCGGCCCCGCCGCGACTAAGGTAGGCCATTGCGGGATATGAGACGGAGGATCCTGCTGTTAGACGTCGATGTCGCGTGCATGGGGTGCTACGGGTGAGGCCCCCCTATTAATACCCCTATTACCTTGCGTTATGATATGATTTGAAGGCTCGACTAGGTACGACATGGAATAGCAAAATGTCAGATCACCATTCCCGAAGACAAGCTCTCTGCCATCGCTGGGCTCGAGGTTGCTTCTCTATTTAAAGATCACGACCTCGCTGGTCTCTGGCACGTGAAACTCATGTGGTCCGTCCACAACTCTTCCACTTCGACTCTATACCTGACGTAGATACAGTTCTTGGTCTACTGCAGAGGAAGAGAGAGTGCGTGAGTGGTTGAAGGGGGTAGTTGAAGGGGTTAGTTGACAAAAGAGTCAAGAGAATGAAGATTGAAAGGAGAGAGTGAGGGGAGCGTGGGGTCTTTGTAGAAGGCAAAGTGGCTGCTAGCTCATGCATGCTCCCCTTCTTCGGCATAAATGATGAATTCGTAGGATAGGTGCCCAAGCATTACACAATATCAGACATCTCCCGCCCTCTCCATCGCCTCTCTCCAAATCCCTACCAATGGCCCATCCTTCCCAAAGATAGGGTCTGAATCCGGGATCGGGACATTCCTTGCATTGGCCGCTTTCACGGCCGTTTCCTGGGGGTTCGCCTTGCAGAAATTATTGTCCCAGTGCGGGCTTCCCTGTACCGCCATCATCAGTCAGTCTCTTCCTATGATGTAACGAAGTGAAAACAGCGCATACCTCGGGATACAAGCCCACATACTCATACCCTCCCCAACTCTCCAAGTTACAATGCGCCACACCCGCTGGGAGGACGATGGCATCCCCCTGCTGTAGCTCGACCTCTATCCCAGTAGTCTGCCCGTCATCCAGCGGCCCTCGTCCAAGAAGCAGTCGGCTGCGGCCTTTGAACACTGCATAGCATTCATGCGTCAGGGAATGGAAGTGATGTGCCTTGTAGTGTTTGAATACTCCGCCCTTGAGCCAAGAGTTGGGCTCAAAGGTCTCGCAGACTGTAGCTGGTGTCGGGGACGAAGGGAGACAGGAGCGATAGATAAGAACAGGGAGAGGGGAGTTGGGGACATATGGTGTCGAGTTTGTGAGATGATATTGCTCGGGGGGGGAGATGGTCGATGACATGGCTCCAGCTTGGAATTTCGAGGTGTGCAATCACCAGTACTTGCGTGTTTGTACTGATATCGGAGGATATGTACGGGGCAAGCCTGAGCCAGCTGGTGGTGAGAGTGGGATGACAGGATAAGGTAGGGGAAGACGATTGGCTGGTGTGGCCATGTCGATGCAGCAAGACACAACGACTGCAGTAGAGCCTCAAGTCCCTCGATTGCCTCAGTTTCCAGCTGCCAAAGCTCCCACAGGCTCTGGCCTCGAAGAGAAGAGAATCTTGAACTTGACCAACTCCACGATCTCTAACTCCGCATTCTCATATTCATCCCCCTCTGTGTTCCCATTTGTATCGGCTCGTGTGCCCACATCCCGCTTCCTGATAACAGCAATTGCCTTTGGTAACTTTTTAACCTCGCCAGTGAGTCGTTGATGCTTGCCCACGTACAAATAGACCTTCTTCATCCATTGCTGGCCTTCCACCCCCTGCTCGTAATCAGGGAAGACCAAGCGACCGATAGGTGTCTCTTGACTCGGATAGTGTCCACTGATATCCATAGCCGTAGGAGAAGAAGAATCCGGAGGAGGTGGGAGGTTTATGGTACCCTGCAATTCGAGGAGGGCCAGTCCAGAGGGTGTTTGGAGGAGTGAGGGGAGAGGATTGTGGCCGACGACATCAGGCCGCGAGGCACTCGTATGGATTGGTATTGAGGAGGGCATCTTGAAAATATTATTCTCACCTTCCTTGTTGACTTTTCTGTTCTCACTTCAACCACAACAAACAACAGCTGTCCTTCCCTGAACGTTGACAACAACCATCATCAGATCAACCATCCAAGCAAGGTAAGTTTATACAAGATCCCTAGCGCCGGAGCCGGAGATACTTGAAGCACCGATTCGGAGTTTAGTTATTCCAGTCCAATCCGACCCGAAGTTGAGCCGGTCATACACTAACGCTGGCAGAACCGGCCCAATGAACAACTTACAGTTAGCTCTTCTTGATTGTTGCATTCATCGGTCAGTGCCTCAGGAAGAGATATCAGGGCTGGCTCTGTCAAATTACGGTACTGAGTTCATTGATTGAAATCCAGTTGAAGTCTATTCCAGATGCAAATTCTCCCAGCACATTTCCCCTTACGACTTTGCCTTATCTTCCGCTTCCGGAAGCCTCATCATCGCCATCTCGCTGCGTGACCTGGAGGAGGGCCTGGGCATGTGACCTCGCTTCCTCAACCAACCACTCCTGGCGCTAATGTGACTAGCGTATTCTGAAGCCGCACAATCCCAACGACAACAGGAAGTTTAGATTTTCTCGCGACAATTCTTCAACCCAACACACGCCAAACGACAAAAGCACCTTGACCAGCGCGCGACCGTCAAGATGAAGCTGGTAAGTCCTCTGCATGTATACAGCTTCAATTGGATCGTCTTGCTAACATGTTGCCCGCTGCAGAACATCTCCTTCGTATGTTTCCCTGACCAGTGGTTCCTCGCCGGCAGCAGCATAACTGACTATATCACAACAGCCTGCCAATGGCAGCCAGAAGCTCATCGAGATTGAAGACGAGAGAAAGTTGCGTGTGTTTATGGATAAGAGGTACATTCCGACATCAACTAGCAGTAGAGGACTCCGACTGACAATTCCCAAGAATGGGCGCCGAGGTTCCAGGTGACAGCGTTGGTGATGAGTTCAAGGGCTACATCTTCAGAATCACCGGTGGAAACGACAAGCAAGGTTTCCCCATGAAGCAAGGTGTCATGCACCCAACCCGTGTCCGTCTTTTGCTGTCCGACGGCCACTCCTGCTACCGTCCCCGCCGTACTGGTGAGCGCAAGCGCAAGTCTGTCCGTGGTTGCATCGTCGCTATGGACCTCTCTGTCCTTGCTCTCAGCATCGTCAAGCAGGGCGAGAACGACATCCCTGGCTTGACCGATGTCGTCCACCCCAAGCGCCTGGGTCCCAAGCGTGCTACCAAGATCCGCCGATTCTTTGGCCTCACCAAGGATGATGATGTACGTACCACCACGTTCCATCTTCATCGCCTGCTCTTCTCCCTGCAGTTTCCCCGTTGGTTCGTTCCTCGATGAAGGGCGTTCAACAACGGGGAACAAGTAGACAGAATTGCAGAGTGTGGGCCTGTTTTGCTCCAAACCAAATGAAGTGCTGACAGTTTACTTTTTCCTTTTGTGTACAGGTCCGCAAGTTCGTTATCCGCCGTGAGGTTCAGCCAAAGGGCGAGGGCAAGAAGCCATACACCAAGGCCCCCAAGATCCAGCGTCTTGTCACTCCCCAGCGTCTCCAGCACAAGCGCCACCGCATTGCCCTCAAGCGCCGCAACGCCGAGAGAACCAAGGATGCTGCCGTATGTTCTCCCACCCCCGAAGAAACACGATTCAATGCTAACAAGGCCACCAGAACGAGTACGCCGCCGTCCTTGCCAAGCGTGTCACCGAAGCCAAGTCCCAGAAGGCCGACCTCCGCAAGCGCCGTGCCTCCTCCATGCGCAAGTGATTTGTTTCCTGGTCTCCTGCACTGTTTCTCTCTAGCACAACGGTTTCTACGGATATGGCATGACTCGGCGACGGGATCCCCAGTCGTGAAGCCTGGGCTCTCTTCCCCCTTTTCCTTTTTCTGATGATGCACGGCCCTCCTTGCTCGCTTGCCCCCCGGTCTGGGAGATGATAAAAGTAAGTAAGTTGGACGGAATGCAGCATGGCATGGATGGATGCATGTAGCTAGGCGTTCTCCTTGCTGAATCAAAAATACCCGTTGCGAGGGCAAACAAAACAGTCCTGCCTTTCTGACCCGTGCCTGTGATTTGATCTAATCACCTGATCTGCTGCTACCTGGTTTTCCAATCATATATACATACATCCTCCCTCTCCCCCTCTACCTCTCCCTCTCTCACAACCAAGCCATTCAACATTCAACGTAAAACATACATAAATCCAATTTTCATTCTCCAATTTTCCATTTTCCATCCAAATTTCCATTATTCCATTTCTATTTTTTTTTTTTTCTTTTTCTTATTTTTATCTCTATAAATCGAACTGCATAACCCCACCCCCACACACCCCCAACCTCCTCCCTCCAAATCTAGCTACTAGCTCCTACTATAACAAAGCAAGCAGCCAGGCAAAGCAAACCCTGGAACGTTTTCAATAACCCATCGCTCCAATGCTGAGAAAGAACCCCCCCCCAATTAACGCCGGTCTTGCGTACATGCCATCCTGCGCTCCTCTCAGCGTGCGTGGCCCCTGTGAACGCTCTGCTGGGCGAGATGATGGCGTGAAAAGAGAAAAATGGAAAGGAAAGATGACACCGGTGCTCCTCGCCCAGCCCATCCAAGGAATGATCGATCTAGTCGGTAGGAGCGTGCGTGAACAAGAAGCTCACGCTCTCGCCGTTGTGCGTGCGGCGGATAGCCTCGGCGAGCGTGGGAGAGATATCCATGACTCGCAGCTTAGAGCCTAGCTTGTCAGCTTTCTCGCCCAGAGGGACGGTGTTGGTGACGACGAGTGTTTGGAGCTCGCTCTTCTTGATCACTTCGATGGCGTCGCCGCTGAGGATACCGTGGGTCACGATAGCTACGACTTCCTTTGCGCCGTGCGAGACGAGCGTGGACGCCGCTTTGGCGAGGGTGCCGCAGGTGTCAGCCATGTCATCGACGAGGATGCAAGTCATGTCTTTGACTGAGCCGACAAGGACCATGCGGGAGACTTCGTTGGGGCGCGCGCGCTCCTTGTGGATGAGAGCGAAGGGCAGGTCGAGACGGTCTGCTATCGAGGTTGCTCTGTGAAGGGCATGTTAGCATTGTGGTCCTTGTCATGCATATGGCCTCTAACTGCTACAATCCCCAGCGCCAAGGGTTGAGAAGTCGAACAAAAAAGAAGTCTGATCTGGGGAAGCAGTAGAAAGAGAGCATTGAAAAGGGATGACATACCGTTTTGCACCCCCCGCATCGGGACTAACAATAACGCATCCCTGGCCCCCTCTAAAGTTCTCCCGAATCCACCGCAGGGTACTGGGCTCCGCATATAGGTTATCCACCGGCACGTTGAAGAAGCCCTGGATCTGCGACGCATGGAGATCCATAGTAATCACATGGTTGCAGCCAGCCGTCTGCAGCATGTTGGCAATCAGCTTTGCGCTAATTGGCGCTCGGCTCTTGTCCTTCTTGTCCTGTCGCGCGTATGGGAAGTTGGGAATGACGGCCGTGATGCGTCGGGCACTGGCAGTCTTGCAGGCGTTGATCATGATCAGAAGCTCCATGAGGCCGTCATTGATGTCGCCAGGGAGTGTTGATTGGAGGATGAAGACTGTGGGAGATCAGCAGAAGTTTCAAGCTTGAGAGAATAGGATAGATGTTGTAGAATGTGAAGTTGAGGAGCTACAAGAGGTGGATTGGGGGGACAAACCATCTTCATCTCGAACACTCTCACCAATGGTGACGCTCGTCTCCTGGTTTGAATAGTTCAGACTCATCGTCTTTGCAAGTTCGATGCCCAATCTGAGGATGCGCCATTAGCCAGATTCCTTGACCTGCAGTCTCCCAATTCAACACGGCCACACATACCGATCAGCAACCAGCTTGGCCAGCTGGGGGTGGCTGTTCCCCGTAAGGAGCTTGATAGAATTTGTCGCCATCTTGCTATCTTCTCTATCTTCTTCCCTGTGCCCTGCGTGCTGGCCTTCTCTGCTGCGTGACCTCGGTGGTATCTTGGCGGTCTTGTGGATAGAGGAGCGGAGGTGGATTATTAGAGAAGAACTGCCATCTACTCCTGTCAGGAGACGTGCGCGATGTGCAATGTGCAATGGACAATGGACAATGGGGAGTCTGCGGGGAGGCAAACGAGTTGAGGATCGGAAGATGTCGCGTGGAGTCGCAGAGTTGATGATTCTCAATATATAAATTTTAGCGGGGCATTTTTTTCTGACGGTAAACTGGCGGGATTTGCCGAGACGTTGCTATCGCTGGACTGTAGTGGGGTGAAGCCGTGAATTCATAAATTAAATTCACAATTACAACGCTCAAGTCAACTGTCAAGGCCATGGACAATATTTGATTGATTTACAAATCAAGTTCAATTTAAACATTCCTGTACACATTAAGCCAGCGATAGCCAGGCCGGAACAAAAAGCACGAAGCGACGGCGAGGGAGGCGACGGCCAAAGAGGCGGCGGCGAGGTCAAGTAGAGAGAGGGGGGTGTTGTATAACAATCGGCGGGTGGTATGTATCAGTTCTGTAGTATCTATAGACAAATCGTTTGTTTCTTCGGTATAACAAAGGCCAGTTGGTGTTATTCTTCTATCAAAAAAACAACTAAAATATTGTTATGGGCGGCGAAATCGGACTCTCAAGCCTCCCTGTGGCGACCGCCTGGATAGTACCAGCCGTAAAGTTGCGGAGAGAGACGTACCTAAGTAGCCTACCACCATTTGGAGGCAGTCGGCACGCGCCATAATGGAGAGCGAAGTGTGTGCGGACACTGCTGGATAATTTCGAGATTGGAACATCGGCAGGCTGCCATATCTGTTTAGTTCATAAGCCTCTGGGTTTACCGTTATCTGATTTTCAAGTACTGCTTCCTTCGGGCAAACTGCCCCAGGATATTCTGAAACTCACTTTGATTCACGTGCTTCTTGCGCTTGACTACCTTCATACCGATGGCCACTTGATACATACAGGTATGCGTTTTTGCCGATTATGATCGTTCCCATTAATCGAGGATCTATCCTATATTGAGACTTTCTAATGGTCCCGCAGATATCCAAGCAAAAAATATCCTCTTCGGCATTGAAGATGAAGTGGAGGAGAGAAGAGGTGATGAGAAGATTTGGTGGGGACTCCTGCATCTGCATGGCGTGTAGGTGATCTGTAATTCGCGTTAGCATAGGAACGCCTAGGCTGTGTTATGAAGTTGGCACGTACCTTAAGAGTGTTGTAAGAACAAGAGATGCTGCTGAGAATTGGTTGCAACGGGAGTCTCCCGTTGCAAAGATTTGGGCGTGCTGTGGCTTGCTTATCGGTAGCAGGTCAGGAGAAGTTGAGCGGCAATCATATAATTTTATATTGACAGTAAGAAGCGAACGTTTCTTTGACTGCTGGTGTGTTAGTATGTTGGTAGGATGAAATATTGGCCTTTGTTGGTTCTTTTTGTTGGTTTTGTTGGCTTTATTGGTTGTACCTCCCGAACCCCTGAACGAGTCTGTACCTGGTACACAGCCATTCCTGCCTCTCTGTAGAGGATTCTCCTGAGATGGAGGGGGTAAATGTATACAAGAAATTGTCGTTTCTGTTCTTCTAGATCTCTGACATCTATAGCCAGCATCTCAAACAATCTCACAACTTTCACTTTTACAGAGGCAGCGCATGCAACAAATCTTTCTCTCCGCACCCGCATATCACGTGATGCTAATCAGATCGCCATCAAACCCTCTTCCGCGCTTGTCATGATTGCGATGTGCAACGAAATGCCGTAGTATCATGCTAATCAGATCGCCATCAAAGCCCCCGGTCAACACTCCCACGCTTGTCACGGATGCGATGTGCAACAAATCTTCTCTCCCTTTCGAGCTTATCACGTGATGCTGATCCCGCTGCTTTGGAAAGTAAGGTAACGTTCAAGCACTGCCACCACCATCGCGGATTGCGACGTGCAACAAAATTTCCAATTCTCGCGTATCACGGGCCCAGTATCACATGAAGTCGGGATGGCCAACGCCGAATGCGATGAACCGTTTCCGCTTGCGAACGCTAGGAACAGCGGGGCCATGAATACCGGTTATATATGGATATAGCAGGCTCCCACTAATTCACAGCAAACCGTCTTCGTGGCTCAGTTGGTTAGAGCGTTGGTCTCATATTCCGATATGACATGAATGTAAACATTCTGGCCATCCAAAGGTCGTGAGTTCGAGTCTCACCGAGGACAGTTGTTTCTCCTCCTCCCCTTTTTTTTGGCATCTTTTCCGGCTTTATTACACAAACCCCCCCCCCCTTCCCCTTCCTTATTATCATTCTTTTTTCTTCTGGAACTTCCACTACGGTAAATTCAAAATCCCGTATATGCAGCCCCCCACATATACAACATCCAAGTCTTCGTGGCTCAGTTGGTTAGAGCGTTGGTCTCATATCTTGAATATGATTCGAATGTTTAACATTCGGGCCATCCAAAGGTCGTGAGTTCGAGTCTCACCGAGGACAGTTCAATTTATTTTTTCCCCTCCTTTTTCTCTGGGGGCATTCATTCGTCTTCCTTCTTTTTACCTTTTTGCCCCGTCGTTTTTTAGGTACTTTTTTTTTTTTTTTAATGAATGCCATTCTCCTATCGAGAAATCAAAGGACCTGATAAGATATCCGACCAACAACAAATCACATAAAACGTCTTCGTGGCTCAGTTGGTTAGAGCGTTGGTCTCATATCCCTCAATATGATTCGAGTGTTTAACACTCGGGCCATCCAAAGGTCGTGAGTTCGAGTCTCACCGAGGACAATCAATTATTTTTTGTTATTTTTTGTTCTGCTCTTTTTTCTTTCCCCTCCATCTTTTTGTCTCGGGTCGTGCGCGTCGGATTCCGGGGAAATTCATGATGAACTCGTAGACAGTGAGTGGGTTTGTAACGCATTTTTTATTTGGGCTTGGACTGATTTTAATTTTAATTCGGTCATTAAGAATAATAGGTTCGAATTCATACTGTATAAGGGGCTTATCTCATTCTGCAGCAAAGATATATATGGCGGTAAATGTAGACCTTGGTTTATGAAGAAGCGCATTTTAACTCTTGAGGGCTATCCCACCCCACCCCCAAAAGAAGCCCTCTACACAGACATTTTGTAAATGACACCAGGTTGATATGTCGCGATAGGAGGAGAATATCTCTAGCGCACACTGGGCGATTCATCGCTGAGTCCACAGCGGGTACCTTAGTTTAATGGTTTAGCTACACCTAAATCGTGAATGAACAGTATGAAGAAGAATAGGGTGAAGGTGGGTTCAAACGCTATCGCTATCGCTTTTTGAGGTCAATGAATGTATAATAGAACAGCAGGTCCTTCCCTAAGCCAGTCTGTTGCCCAAGACACCCTTCCTACTCCGTATGAATTACATCCATTCCCCCCAGAACCGAACGCGAGCCTCCCGACCTAATAACACCAGCAACACTTCAAAACCTAGCGAATGATCTCGCCTTCCTTCTCGATGCCTTCCAGGGCTTCAAGGATATCGCTTCCACCCAGCAAGCCTCTACCTCCTGCCGTAGCCTTCTGACTCGCAGTCCAGACCTCATGAAATTTCACGCTCCCGTCGCTGGAAGCTATCACAATGCAACCCTCTTGTGCAGTCCGACTCAACCCACGAACACCATCTCTGCTTGTTTGACTCTCGTTCGGCCCACCAGGATATGGAATCGCATAGAGAGCACGATGCTCTCCACTCCATGGTATAGCTGCAACCTGTTTGCACTCCGGCCATGAGAAAACAGCGATTCGATATGGGTGCTCTGGCAGGGCATATCCGAATGTAGCTGCAATTTCTCTGCGAGTGGTAGACCATATTAATGAGGTGACTTGAGCTGCCACGTTGATTGTGGCAAGACAGGCCCCTGATGTTGTATGGAAGAAATGAATGCATTGGTCATTACTTCCACCCCCGGTAGCGACGAGGCCATCCCGCCATGGGCAGAAAGCCATAGCTTTGACGGCAGCGCCGTGAATCCATCGATGTTTTTCGGATCCAACTCTGACCTCTTTGACATGGCCTCGACCTCCAATTGTCTGGACACGTCGCATTCCATCAGCACCCATCAAAATCTCCTCATCATCCTGGGGATTGCCTTTTGTACCCTGGAGCACAAAATGAGTTTGGAATAAACAGCAAAGATTATCATTACCACCCGTCACAAACATTGCGCCGTCACCGGAGAATGAAAGACCGCATATCTGTTGCGTATGAACTGAGATTCGCGCGAGTAGAATCGCTGATCCTGACCAGCCATCGCGGGAGACTTCCCAGGCATCTGGCCATTCAACCGAATAGTAGTACACGTTTCCGATTTCGTCTCCAACGAGTAGATCTTCGGTTTTGACGAGCACGCCAGGATTAAATGGATTTATCGATGGCCGTATTGTAACAGTGGGTTTCCAGGTAATGCACGCAATTGGGTAGGGCTGTTGGATCTCAAAACGAGGTAGCATGCTATCATAAAGTGACATCAGGTTGAGGGACCCATCAGATCGACCGAATGCAAGAACAGATTTGCAACCTTGAGTCGAAGAAAATGCAAGCGAGGTCAAGTGAGATCCGTTGGGATTTCCCCCATTCAGAAGGTGAACACCCTGCCTATCTGACCACGAATAAAGGACAGGCCCAAGTCCGACAGCAAGTGTGTGACATGTAGCTGAATATGCTAGCACAGAGCAGTAAAAGTCATCGCGGAGACCAGGAGCATCGAGAACTGTACGTGGTATCAGCTGAAGTCAATATTTTTAGATGGAGATACTTATTTGAAAGGGGCCATGGGAAGGGATGGGGCTTCTAGACTTGTCGGGGTTTCTGCATTATATTAGCACTTACAGTCTGCAGTGAGAGGCTTGGAGGATTTTGGATTACTATGTTCGGGGCCTCCTAGGACCCATTCTGTGCCTTTCCAAACTGTTTTCGATTCCAGGTCCGTACCGTTATGTCTGCTAATAGTAATTGGTTTTAGAGGAGAGGCTAAAGGGTCGCGGAATTCCAAGACCCTGGTTACACGGTCCAAATCAAGAGCCTGTGCTAACCGACCTTCATGCTTCTCCATTTCTTCTTTCGCGTTCGGGAGTGCGGCTGAGAATGATGTGGTATAGAGAGGTGCATTTGTTCCACTTACCAAGAGCCCACCGCGACCGCTTGGGACCCCAGTGCTGATTGGAGCAAGTCCACCCACGGTCCATATGGTGCCAACACTTACCTGTAACAATTAGCACGTTGTTCAGTAAACGCCTATTTTTGCGAAGAATGTTGTCTTTATAACGTTTATACACATTCGCACTAATCTGGATGAAAGTGCTCCCAGGAAGTTCAGCATGAATATAACTCACCTGGCGATCCCCGGTTTGCGAAGGATCTCGCTGGAAGGCAAGCACAGTTGCTCCTGAGTTACAATTAGACACGGGTCTCGAAGGCTTTCCTTGGACCCCTTACCGCCACCTCCACTACGATTTGCAGAGATATTTCGTCGCGCTGGTGGAAGGTTCGACTGATGTGGGGGAGAAATGACCTTCCGGCGAGGGCTGAAGGCGTCTGGACTTGCGCCACTATGTCTGAGAAGTTTCTCATCGGGGGAGAGGCTCTGCGGATCTTTGTTCGTCCGGAAACTCTGTGTAGAATCCAGAGCCGGCCTTCGATGAGGAAGAAAGCGATCCAGATATCTCAGAGATCCACCTGAATTTGTATTCTCGCTTGGTTCGAAAGTCTTGAAGGAAGGTCGTCGAGGGAATCCCGAGGAACTAGAACGACGATTCAGGCGGGGAAGTGTCGACGTAGCTAGTACAGCTTTAGAACTGTCGGAAGAGCCATCGAGTCTATATTTGGACACAGAAGTACTTCGATTTTGATCTTGGAAAAGGTCAATCCGACGTAATTCTGAGTTATTGAGATAACTCTTGAGGCGAGGAACAGTTGATCCACACAGGAGGGGTTTAGGATCATCCGAAGCACCATCGAATCGTTGTCTAATTGACGAATCGCGGAGATATATACCTCCAAGGATGTCCGGCTTTGACGACTTATACAGTCTCCCAACCCGTGATGGAGATTGGAAGTCTGGAAGGTGTTCAGTATCCCACCTGAAGGAGGCGATCTGGTGTCTTACCGACAAAACCCCTCTTCCTCCCATTTGTAAGAATAGTAGGAGAACTAGAACCATAACCGGAATCAGAATCAGGAGAGCGAATACGGGTCCTGGGGATCCGGCAGCTCTCATTATTTTCAATGAAGGACATCTTGAAACAGAGAACGAGTGATGCGAGGAGGCTGAAGATAGGCCACGACGGAAATATGGGCTATCCACTCTTCTCTCTCAGAAGTCAAAGAAAGATGCTCAAGAAGAAAAGTCCAATCAATAGAGGAATCAGGCCTAATAAAGTATGCTGGGAAACTGATCCAACGACGTTCTCTATGGCAAAGAATGACAAGACGTCCCTGGTCCTGGGGCGTGAGCCCCGCGGGAGACCGTGAAGTACGAAAGACACAATGATACTGCGTTCCCGTACTGCGAATGTTAGTAAATACTTGAAGAAACAATAGTATTCTTCCTGTCCTCGGAGTGGACGTAGAAGAAAATAGGAAGAGAAGAGAAAAGGAGAGGAGAGAAGCCAGAGGAGGCCGTTGGAGCAAGAAAGAGCCATGACTTTGTTTTGGCCTCGCTTAGCCGATACCTGACTCGTCATTTCCTTGACGTCTGGAATTCTGAGCCAGCGTCGAATCACAAGCTTTACGCGTTGGGAATACTCAAAGTCATAAATATGGCCAGCGTATGATATTTGCAACCCTTACCGCCCTTTGTTATGGGGCTTGCTGATGAGGGAGACAGCATGGTGTACCACGACAAGCGACGACTGAACCGAGAACGGAACAGTCGCGACTGAAGGAACAGAAGCAGATACAGGAGTACACGGAGCTTGTCGATTTGATAGAGAGGAAGGTTGGCAGTGACATTTGTTTCTTCAAGTCCATACCTAACAGTTGGCAGATTGCAGAGCGTCAATACACCCGCGAAGTTCTTGAACTCACTTCGAAACTCCTCATCAAGAACCCCGAATACTACACGATATGGAACGTCCGCAGGCGTTTGCTAATACATGGCTTGTTCTCCAAATCCTCGGATTTATCCTCGCCCTCGATGGAGTTACCGAGTTCTTCTCAGATCGCCACTACCACAACCTCGCCCGCCGACTCATCCTCCTCTACTACCAATACTTCCACGGCCTCGAAGGAGACCCAGTCCAACCTCGCCTCCCCGAATCCTGGGAAGAATGGTACAACTCTTGATCTGATAAAGGCGGATCTTGACTTTGTATTTCCATTGATGGTCAAGTTTCCGAAATGCTATTGGATTTGGAATTATCGGTTATGGCTGCTTGAGGAAGGGAACAAAAGATTAGAACCGGAGGTTGCAAGAGAGTTGTGGAATGGGGAACTCAGTTTGGTGGGGAAAATGTTAACGAGGGATAGTCGGAATTTCCATGGATGGGGATACAGGCGAAAAGTCATATCAGAACTGGAGAGCCCCAAGTTGCACGGGAAAAGCATGGTGGAATCCGAATTCGAATATACCACGAGGATGGTAAAGGCTAACCTCTCGAATTTCTCCGCCTGGCATTATCGTAGCAAGCTGATTCCAAGACTGCTCTCTGAACGATCTGCTAGCGACGTCCAGAGAAGACTGTTCCTGGATAATGGTACGTCTCGGCGAACTTTGCTTGATTGTTTTGCTAATGTGATCCCAGAGTTTGAGCTCATCACCAATGCGATATACACAGATGCATATCCCTACGCTCAATCAGTCTGGTTTTACTATCAATTTCTCATGACTACTCTTGTGGACAGCATTGGACACCTGACGATCACTCCCAACTTTACGGATGAAGACCGAATCCAATATGTCAGAAAGCAACTTGTTAATCTCGGAGACATGCTTGATGGTGCTGAAGATTGCAAGTGGATCTATAACGCACTGCTAGAGTATACTTTGGCACTATGCCGGATGGAAAATCGGCCTCCTTTAGATGCTGAGCGGCAGGACTGCACATCATGGTTGGCGGAACTCAGAAAGTTAGATCCGTTAAGAGCTGGGAGGTGGGACGATTTTGAGAAGACTCTAAGGTGGGTTGAAGTGGATTATCGTCTTGCCTCCGATGTAACTGGAGTTGAATTATGAACATCACGGTTCCCGTTGCCTATACGATTGAACGAGGAAAATGTCAACTAACGACTTCACATGAGATATAGTGAAATCCAACTTGCCAAGCCAGTGCCAACGACGGAGTTGCAGTAAAATATCTCTGATAAGCAAGGCTTCTGATCATGTGGTCCGTCCGTTACTAGAGAATGCCCATTCATATGGTTACATGTTTGAATCCAGCGATTCAGTGATAAAACAACGATTGGGTAATCTGCAACAGTCTTCCAGATCTGATATACTTGCTATTTCGCTATTCCTTGTTACAGTCGAGCCTTAAATTCATGATCCAGTGTATACATAGTATGATCCATGTAAATGTCAAATTAAACTGGAATTGATGGCTACCATCAGATGGGCTGAGATCCTAATATGCTGATTCAGTACACTTCAAAACTCACCTGGACCGAAACTTCCTTCGTTCAAAAATTCGGAAACACATGAGAACCATCGGTGATAGTAACACCGACACTTTCTTCCTTACCAAGGAACCTCCCTCATCTCTCCGCTCTCAAACTCCCAATATGTCCCCCCTGAATAGACGCCCTCATCATCAAGCGCCAACCGAGTCACCACCTCCGCGCCATCTTTCGGATCCTTCGCATGCGGCATGAACCCGGTGAAGGCAGTTTTCAACAACCCAGGCTGCACAACAAAATATCTAATCCTGCCTTCACTCTTGCCCTTCCCTTTAGCTTCCTCTCTCTCGATCCGATCATTCTCCGCGATTTGCATATGCACCGATAGGCCATTCAAGCCCACCTTACTAGCCCCGTATGGTACACTCCTCCCGATTTTCTTCTTCAAGTTGATCGTCATGCTGCCCAAGCCAGACGTGATGTTGATTACCTTTGGCGATTTGGCGGCGTGGAGGAGCGGGAGGAAAGCAGTAGTGACGACCGCAACAGAGGTCATATTGACGTTGAAGACATCATTATACGTGTTCCTGATATCAGACAACGTCACATCTGGTTTCCGTCCTATGAACCCGATCCCAGCATTGTTTACGAGCACTTTATCGAGTCAATGTATATAGTATATATCGAGCTTACAAACCCCCAACAGGAAGCGGATCTGGTTTCGAGAAAGAGGGGGTTGTTCTTACCGTCAAGTTTCCCATACTTCTTTTGCACTGTGTCCACAGCTGCCTCGATTTGCTCGTCGTTGGTGACGTCGAGCTGGAGCACTTCAATCTCGGCTTTCACACCCAGATCTTTCAGTCTCTTCACGGAGTCGTAGCCGGACTCCAGATTGCGAGATCCGAGGAGGTAGGTTGCGGAGGGATCGCGTAGAGCAGTTACGTGAATAGTCTCAAATCCCAACCCCTGATTCGCACCGGTGACGAGTACGACTTTTGAAGACATATTGAACAATTGTGTCGGTGAGTTGGTTTCTTTTGTTTGATTTTTCTTTTATTGATTTTGATAAAAATCAATAGGGAACAGAGAGGTTTAAGTAGGTCAGAGAGCTGTTCAAAGATAGGACTGAAGCCGGAGTTAATATGGAGTTAAGAATGCGATTGACACTATTCAGCCTTATGTCAGATTTTAGTTGTTCGTTGGTTCTCTATGTTGGATCTTGGTTCTCGTGACGGCACGGGAGATGGATGGTCTATTTGTTACCTTCGTATTGAGCCGCTCTTATCGAGATAATGCCCCTCTTCCTTCTAATGCCCCACGTTAACTGATGTTGGTTGCCCCGCGACATAAGTGCTTGCCAACATCAACTTATGAGGGAATGATTTCATTTCCTCTCGTATATACCTATACTTTATGGTTTAAGAAATGATGTCTGACATCACCAAGCCCGCCTCGGGTTCGGATGCCGTCGACATTAGGCCCTTAAACCATAATCCCAAGTTTTGGCCCCCCTGTGACATTAATAGCTTCCCCGGGCTACTTAACCCCTATTGTATCTTTCTGCATCTCGCCTCTATCCAGAGCATGTTTGCCTCGGCTGGGTTGTCAGGGACGTCACAAGTGTTGTAAGATCAAGACTAATAGCGTTGAGTATTAACTATACTATATGGGAATAGTTCCATTACATTTGCCTTGAACCAAACTGGCTCTCGCTCCGACCAATCCATCAAAATATGCAAGCACGGTCTCTAATGGTACCATATCCATCAGGCCCAAACTTGGGTTGGAGCTTCGCATGACTTGGCCACCCCACAAAACACGGAGGTAGTAGCCACTTGAACTCGTGGGGAAAGTTGGGGATGGTCTTGCCGAGGAATGGGGTATTGGCGGTACCGGGGTGGAAGCCTTCTTATAAAGTTCAAAAACGACTTCTGAGCCCATTCCTGGCCAAACCATTACATCTATCTGCAACACAGAAAGCAGTCTCGATATGGACCCGTCGTGTGCAACGTTGTGTCTGTAAATCACGCTGCTATTTCCACTGATAAAATCCCGGATGTGAGTGGTGAGCTCCCCGATCCATACGCCATAGCTTGTTGCACTTGCAGCCAAACTCCTCGGATCGTCACGGTACATATAAGAGTACTCGTAATTGCCCAGTCGATAGACTTCATCAGCCTCATCTTGAGTAACACACGTCGTCGAGTTCACCCCGTTGACAAGTTTGCATGGAAGAGGCTTTGCGTGGCATTGACGTGCCGAAAGGTTGTCGTAGTAATGGTCGAAGCTGGCATGAAAGCCAGGGTCAGTGGGCGAGACACCAGAAATATTGTCAAGGGTGGCATAAAGAGGTGCTGCAGCCGACAGGTGACTCGTCCAATTGGCCCCAGATTCAATAGCGGAGAATAGGTTGGAGGACACAGGGCAAGTATATGTTGGTTCTAAGGAGTCAATTCCGCTGGCCTGAGATGATCTCATTAGCTTTCGTATGGACGCTTTGCTACAACTAAACTTACCTCCACCAAGAGGGGGTAGTCTGCTTCTGTGCCCAACATCCCATTGATAACCATACCTGCGACTTCGCTGGTGATAACATTCTGGGTTACTCGGAATGTAATTTTATCGTCGACATTGTCTGGCAAGAACCGCAGTATATCATGATATACGTGGTACAAATCCTTGCCATGCTGCCAAGAATCGTCCAACCCATCTGCAGTGATTTGCGGAAACTGACAAGTTCCCAAAAAGCCAGATGGCACGAAGGGGTTCGTGGGGGATATATATCCTTGCCAGTATGCGTTTGCAGACTTCTTCCCGGATTTTGGCTGCCCATAGTAAAAGAGACCCTCGTCGTCGCAGTTCCAACCGTATGATTCGACAGGGAAGGAGTTTGATGCGTATACGGTTCGTTTATGATGTCTGTGGATCTGAGAAATGAAAGATTAGCGCTGGCCCTTTATTCCTTAGACTATAGCTTACCACTTCTACGTACTGCAACTGGTATTCAGGCGATGGACGTTTGTATTCAGTCGCACGCACATGCGGCATGTTGCACCAATTGTAGGTTCCATATTCGTTGGGGGGAGTCGTAGAGCTGTTGTAGATGAACCCGTAAACACCTGAACCTCCAATGACCTGAGATAAGTCATTGATAACTGTGGCATTCGGTGGATACCAGCTGATGTCGACTGTCGAAGCTGCCTTGCCATGACGTGCAAGAGAAGCCGCCAGGGCGGCCATAAAGGTGGCTCTCGGATTGGAGCGCATAGCTAAGGTATCTTGACGAATGAAGCAATATAATGATATGGCCCCAAGCGCAAGAATGAGCCTGGTTATCGAGAGAAAACGCCAAGGACTAGTACTTGGGCTCTTGGGGTCTGCATCCATACTTATATCCCTGAAAGCTCTCTCAACTCCAGGCGTTGATGGATGCACTCATTTCCGGACGATCCCTACTAGAGGGGCCCGTCATGAAGAGGAGGCTATACTTTGACCAGTCAATACCAGCCATTTCGCATCGTTCGGGGCGGATGTTCGAAGTGGGATTGGGAGGCGGTTGTTTGAAAAGGAAGAGCGCGCACAGTTTGAGGTTGGCCATTGCACGTGCTGAAACCTCGCCAGCGATATGGCTGGTTCGGTCCTCGATATACAGCATCCCTCCTCTTATCTCCCGCGGAACAGCATCTACAGTACATGCGCCCAGATAAAAGGATGCAATATAGTCGAGGAGTTGACTGCATTGTTACTCCGAAACCCGAATATACACTGACTGCTGTCTTCAGAGCGAAACTGGAGAGCAACAGACCAACGACTCCAAAAGCAATCTGTGCATTTCCAACCTCCCACACCCCTGCGTACCACGAAACTCTTAACAAGGAAACAATTTTCCAGTTACCAGTTCAAACATAGATCCGAGTCCTCGGCTTAGAAGCTGCCAGTAAATTTGTTTCCCAGATGGCTCTTTAATGATACTGTCTGCGACCTCACTAAAGGTGCTCACCCCAAATCCGTATTGCAACAGGTAAGGATGGAAGTATAGAAACTGAACAAGGATTCATACTCTCTAGCATTTGAAGCTTAGCCCTGCCCCGATTCTTTAACTTCTGGATGTAGTTATCCTGAAAGTATCTTTCTTTTTGATTCTCTACCTCATACTCGGCAGTATTTCTTTTACAGCATATGTCTTTAAGTTCGCCTGTCTCTTGTTTCTTGATGCTCTCTCATTCAATAGTCAATGCATTTGGAATCATCTTCGAGTATCAAACAAGTATGCTTTGTTGCGCCAATTATGTAGCGTGATCAGTGCTCAACCTATATACAAGACGTTCCTTGGCTGCTCCTTGTTTCATTAAGAAACACACATCAAACTCTTCAGAACATCTACAAATGGAAGAAGACCTGGAGTAGAAGCCGACATTTTTCTTTGTGAATAAGAGACTCGGAGTCATCCTGAGGTCGACAAGGTGATTGTCAAGCCGAGATGCTCTGGGAAGAATCTACTATCTCGATCCTTTCTCTCGAGGACAGTTGAAAGAACCTGAGCGGTCTTGGCAGTATCAGAGTCCATTGACCGGCGAAGGGGGAAGGGGGAGGGTGGTGGACGAGGTTATAAAATCCGAGTCGTACCGTACTTAAGAGCTCTCCAGTCTTTTCTTCGCTATCCCTCAAATATCAGAAGAAGCCAACAAAACAAACAGACGTCATGTCTCAACCGCAAATACCAGAACCGACAACCCTCCAACCCTCTTTCAAGATGGCACCAAAGAAAACGGAACTCACACCCAAAACAACCCAAGTCCCTACTATCATTGCTGAGTTCCACCTCTTCCCCAAGCTCCCCACCGAGATGCGTCTAGAGATCTGGCATCTGGTAGAGCAAGTCCCATCCCTCGTCACCAGGCGAGATATCCTCAAGGGTAAATATTCCTCAGAGTATTCTCGCCCCGTGCCTGCAGTTCTACATGCTTGTAGAGAGTCCCGGTACGAGTTTCTGGCTCGAGCTGGGGTCAACCAAAGACACACCACATACCAGCTGTGCGGTGGACTATATGAGCACCAGCTTTTTTTTGTCTGTATGGAAACCGATACTGTATTTTCGGGAGGTGAGGACTTTATTTTATTTTATATTTTGTTCCTTACTCTCTTCCACCCTCTGTTGATGAAAGCAAGACTAATAGTATTTAGATGTTTTCGACGCCATGGGCATCAGCAATCTCCGCCATCTCGCTCTGTACTGGCGTACAATGTATTTTGAACTAGACTACTTGCCTGATCTTAAATTTCTCCGGACTCTGACTGTTGTCTATGATTGTCCCGGCCATACTATTGAAACTCTAGCTCCTGAAGTCGAGGCCGAGATTGTCAATCCATACAGTATGATCATGTATGATGAAGCGGGTTGGATGATGGAGTATTTAGAGACTACCTTCAAGAGCATGTTGATGGAGAAACCAGATTGGAAGGTCCCCCTGGTTAGGTGGCGTGCAGAGCCACATTTCTTTGAGAATCCACATGCAAGCAGGGTCTTGTATGAGGAGATGGAGAGGAAGGGCGAGGCTACGCAGAGTAGGATTATGTCCCTTAATACTAGATACCCCACTATTTAGAGTGCTGGGATGAACAGATTTTAATGTACTGTTGTTTGATCAGGGACTAAATGAAATATTCCTACACCTGTAGTCATGGTTTCTCTTTGCACTATATGTGATTCTTTGCCAATATCTTGCAGAAGGGGGTTTAGAGACGGACTTCTGAAGATCTTATCTAGGAAATAATTGTAGTGGAGACTTTTACTATTTTGTTATGATATCAACATAAAACAATTGAGTCCCAGACAATAAAGCAAGTAAGCTCGTCAAAAATGAGCAGGATAAAGACGAGGCTGTAGCCTCCCCAGTATACTTTTCTTCGCGAGCTACTTCGCGTCTCCCTCACCACATCTTCCCTCACCACATCTTCCGCAAACACCACAACACATCAAGTTTCGAACAACCAACATCGCAAGGCATTTTCCCCGTGCCATCACATCACACAGTCAAGATGGCTAATTAAATGAAAATAAGAAATTTAGGTATTCAGCCCACCAGGAAGCAACCCGGTCGCGCCGCTAGAATCCAGGCTGAATCTGAACGTAAACTTGCCGCGCAGTCGATCTCAATGGCAGGCAGCACTAAGGAAGAGAGTTCCCCAAGGTATGTCTTTTATACTTCTGTCTGCTTTGCTCTGAAGTCCATCTATCCTCTCCGTTTTATCCCCAAACTTTCTCAATCTACTTTTCTGCATGAGAGCTGAGACAATCACTTTATCTGATAACAATCTGGTCAAAGGAATGCTAACATGATGGCATCTCAGACTTTATGGAAACCTTGTTTATCAAAACCCGATTGAAGATCTGACATTTTAGGGAGCCTAGTTTTCTTTCTCATTGCAACTAGAAATTCCAAGGATGATGATAGTAGATCCATCCGACTGTGCTAGACCTACTGAAGCTCTTCAAAGAGACAAAAGAAGAGTACCTGCATAAGGACGACATCAAGAGATGCCATCTTACTTACAAGCTCTGTAGTGGCTTGGCATTACTCCGCTCCTGGAACACGGCACAGTGTCTGACAATGACGGAGATGGGAGAAAATAAGATAATGAGAGAATGAGAAGACAGAGAAGTGGGCATCTGGATGCTGTTACAGGACACAGCTTGCAGTCACTAGAAGGTGTGGCTAAAGGAAACAACATTCTTCTTATTCTTGTAATGTGGTAAGCACAACCTACCACAAACAGGTTGGTTCCGTTATCTTTCCCTTTTGACTACCTACATTTGTTTGTCATTGGTATACTATCATTGCTGTCTGCTTCCTTGGAATAGTTGATAATGCGTGGCGCTCTCAAATTGAAAGTTGAAACTACCAAGACTAGGGTAAAGTTAACAGCTTCTAAAGCGTTGAATCCCGCAATTCAGCTCTAGGCTTTCTATTATATTTCCCCCAAAAGACAAGTGTTGATATTGAAGATCAGATGTACGGAGGAAGCCTGTCTAGAAGCAAGTGATCAAGACGCAAAAGTGAAAAGCGATAACAGGCATCTTGACAGTATCCAGACTTGCAGAGATGATAGAAACCAACGAGAGATCAATATTGACAGAGACAAAATCTGTAAAGTTTATGCACAAGAAAGGTACTAGACAGTTGTCACCAAAATCACAATCAGTTTCTGACTGTTTAGCTAGAATAAGTCTGGATATAGTTGTGTCCACGCTACATCATAACAACTATCTGACTATAGAACAAATTTTGTCTATCTTAAACAAGATGTGCAATAACTAGCTAGTCTTTTCGTTTGTTGTTCGAGTGCTAAGGGGAGTTGGCCTTTTCTCTATCTCGAGAGGAGGAAAAGGGGCCTAAGCGAAACGGGCTGTGACTGGTTGCATCATCCCCGACAACAGTTGACTGCTTTTCGATTTCTGTTCCCTCTCCGAGTTAATATTGCATGGGTATTTCACTTATAGTTTTGATTGCCTCTGGTTTTGTAATTCACCTTCACTTGAGTACCCCGTTTCCGCACGAAACCACCTAAGAACTACAGGGGAGGTATCGAAGGAGATCTAGATATCTACTCGCCTCTGACTAAACCCGACAACAGACATCAGAAGCAAGAACTAAAATTCAAATTCTCAGTTTTTGCTAGAGCTTGGTATTAACAAGCCACACCCAAGCCTGCAAAAGCAAAGTCAAAGACACATTCAACTTCACCTCGACATTGAGCCCATCAACAACAACATTTGGCAGAAGCGAGACAATAACAATGTAAGCTTCTCTCATTGAGTCAAAAGGGAGCATTCAGACTGATTGCTCAAGAAGTCAAGTCTAGAATCACCTCGACACTCTCAATTTCTCAACCTCAAAAGATCCACGAACTTCATTCTATCCTCGGCATTGAGTCCGCCACGATAGCATCTAGGACGATCAAGACTAAAGCAAGGTAAACACCCTCCATCAACTCAAAAGAGAGCATTGCCACTAACTACATGAGAAGTCACATCTACCACCCCCTCGAGCACATTCTACTTGCAGTGGACCTCGACATAGAATCCCTCACCACAGCACACAACGGCACCAGATCTACAAAACAAACACCTCAACTCGTAAGAGAGAATTTGCAACGACTACCGACCGCTGCATATTACCACACCTTTAGACATTTCTTCGATCTGAAGATTCGAGAAAATCACCTTGTCAAAATCGATTATCCAAGCCGAGATTTATCAAGTTCAGTCCAAGGATCTTGCTCCGACAGAGGTAAGCACCAATCCAACCTTGATAGGAGACTGTAACGTTGTATCTGATTATTGAAAGATAGCAGAGACAAAATGGGTCGCGAGCTCAAGAAGAGAGTGAAGGCTGAGTCGGCCAGCAAGAAGTCCACCATGACTGCATATTATCCTAGCACTCGCCGCCGCTCCGCGCGCATCGCCTCAGCTAAGGAAGCGGAGAAGAAAGCAATGATCGCTGAAAAGGTTGCAGTCCCAGCCAAGAAAGTCTCAGCTAAGCAGAAGACTAAAGTCCTTGTACAGAACAAGACCAGCAAGAAGAACACGGAGAAAGAAACTCCTACGGAATCTGTTACCAGCAATACCAATGCCAATATCGACTTGACCACTCGGACCCCTCGTAACCCCCTCCCACAAACCGCCATCACAGCTGGCAATGCCACTGGAGAGTTCATGGGCTTTTCTCTCCTTCCCCTCGAAGTTCGAATGAAGATCTGGGGCTACGCCGCACCTGAACCCTACACGGTCGTCCAGCGAGAGAGCCGTACCAGCAAGTACCGGTACACCTTCAGTCGTCCCGTCCCCGCCCTCCTACACGCTTGCCGCGAATCCCGCTACGAGTACCTCGAGATCGACGACGACGATAGTGCGCCTCTTGAACGCCGCCGCCGTGAGCACCCAGTCTACAAGCTGTCCTTCAACGGCCGCACCCGACGCTCCCCAGTCTTCTTCTCGACCGACATCGACACCTTCTGGGGCATGAAGGGTCCTGGTCTGGAGCCCTTGCTGGTTCCTGAGGCGCTCCCAACCGGCGGCACAATTTACCTTGCCAATCCGTTCTCAGGCATCGCGGAGCTGGATATCGCGCGCGACCTCAAGCGTCTTACCGTTGAGCTGGACATGCGCATCATGGAGGTGTTGCTCTCCTTCCCGAAGCTCGAGACTCTGACGTTGGTGACGAACGTTTGGAATTCTTCTCAAAGGCACAGCCCTTGGATTCTCCAGGACGGTAATTATGAAGCGTGGATGGACTATCATCGGAACGAGGTCAAGCTCGCGCTGGAGAAGCTGCAGACTGAGAATCCGCTGTGGAAAGCTCCGATCGTGGATGTCCTCGATACTGTCTACTATGTGGCGACAAGAAACGTCGACGTCCCGCTCGATGGCCACGGTAGTCAGCGCTGGAACCCCATTGTGGAGGATCCTAGCGACTAAGGGTTGTGACCAGACTCAGAGGACGGAAAGTCAAGAATCAGTTGCTCCGAATCTGCATATTCGTCTTTCTCAACACTCGCAGCTCCATCTTCCATGATGCCAAGATCTGGATTTTTGCTTGCCGGAATCGCATGATGATATCTCGAGTCTCGATAGAGATGGTTCTTCGGGGGTCTGCTCAGCTCTTTCACCGATAATGGCCATTCGCATTGCATCCATTCCATGGTTTCCCTGGATAAACAAATTTCGATTCTTCATTCAATTCTCCATTCAATTCTTCCCTCGTACCCCAACACACGCCCTCAAAGCCGCTCCATCGTCACATCCATACAAACGTTCACTCAGCCAAAAGAACCCAGCCTTCCCACGCCTTCGCAGATACCTCAATGTTTAATGGCAACACGACGAAGATTTCCCCATTGCTTCCGCACCTATGTTTCTTTCGCCCTGATACTCGTACTCGATACCCCGTTACTTTCACCTCGGTCTTGCTTTCCTCCTGGTCGTCTCGGTTTTTTTTTTCATCCATCTCAGTACCCGTGCACGCCCTTTCCTTTCCCTTCCTTTCCTGTTCTTTCCTTTCCTTCGGTTGATTTCTCCCCGCCACACATACGTCCAATAGCGAATCCGCACACCTTCACTCAACTCGTCAACACCTTGCTATTCAGCCAGCTAGCTGTCTCTCTTCGGATTCGCTGTCGCTCGTACATCCCAAATAACGGTAACGGGAGGCATTGGCGTGGAAGCCCTTGAGGATACGATAGGCTGGCTGGCTATGTTTCTTTCCTGGTTTTTCGACGCCCGTTGATGAGATTTCTTCTATGCTTGGTGCAGTTTCATGCTTGATCGCTAGTTAGTTAGGCGTGTAAATGAAAACCTTCCCTCACTGAAATTAAAAGAAAAAGAAAGGAAGAGGGGTTGAGAAATATGCGAATTTCGCGATGTGCATCTCTTGTGGTGTCTATACATCGATTCTTCGTATAGTGTCTTCCTAGAAGTATTTGTGCCGGTCTTCAAAACGCCTGTAGAATCACCAACGCCATGGGTAAAAAAGTAAAAATATGGTATGACAATCGAAATATTGCATATAAATTGAAAATGAAATAGGTATCTTGCAAAGACAACACCTCCCACCAATTTTATATATCTTAGACTTGTCTACAGAACGGCCGTCCGTTCCTGACCTGGAAATTACAAAGGGCTTCCTCTAATACCAAACCGATCAATCCGGCTATACAGATACCTCCCGAATCGCTAACGCTTGTCGCACCAAGACTAAACTCCCTGTCGGCCTCGGGGACATTGTCCATGATCTCCGCGAAGGTATTCACGTACACGGCACCACCGAGCAAGCCCTCCCAGAAGATGATGATGAAGAGGAGGTAGATGGGAATGAAAGGGGACAGGGATTGGGCAAGGAGGAGGATGAAGTTGCCGACTTGGAGGAGGGAAGGAGGGTACAGGGAGTGCAGACGGACGAGGGGGATGGAAGAGCGGGAGACGAAAACGCCGAGTTGATAGAGGAGCATGTAGAAGGGGTAGAACTGGCGGTAGCTGGTGAAGGGCGTGTGATTAGGCGCGTTGGGAGAGCTGGGAAGGGGGTAGAGGAGCGTGGGCGCGATGCTCTGGTTGATGGTGTATTCGGCGATGTACACGAGGAGAAGGGGGAGCATATAGGGGACGAAGAGAGCCCGGGCGCGCCGCAGGTTTTGGGCTAGGGTGGGTGAGGAAAAGGAGGCGAAAGAGGCAGATGAAGAGCTGGGTCGACGAAATGTGCTCTGGTATGCCTGTGTAGCGTCTGAGGGGCCGGGAACGAGTAGGGACGAGGCCACGGTTGTGTTGTTAATTTCCGGGCTGAGAATATCCTCGTTGTCTGCATCGTCGGTGGGGACCTCATCATAGAGCTTTGAGGAGTGTGAGAGTCGTAGGGGCCCGCGGGGCAAGACGACAAAGAAGGAGAGGAGCATTATAGCCGGGAGGAAGGCTGATGAGATCAGAGAAGTCCTGACGGATAGCCCAATGGTGGATGTTAGAAGAACGTAGAGCCCTGCGCCAACCAGTCCCGCGCCTCCTGTCCCGCTACCCCATGCGGCCAGGCTGAAGGGGCCGTAGTAGTGCGTGAGGCCTAGAAAAGAGAGTTCCCCCCCTCCACTGCTGAGAGATGCCATGACAACACCAAACATCTTGATGGAGATAGATCCTCCTGTTTGGGTATCGGGTGTGAAGGCAATAAGCAACATGCCTGCAGAGGACAAGGCGCAGAAGATCAGGATCCGGATCGAATAGGAGATGTGGTGGATGAAGTAGGGGGCGATGAGTTTTGTGAAGAAAGAGGGCAGGACATCAGCTAGGAGGACGACGGATTTTGGAACGCTGGAGCCAACGAGATCTTGAGCGGCGGAGAGGATAATCACATAGAGGACATTGTTGATGAGGCCTGGGCCAGTCAGTAAGTAGTTGGCAGAGGGGAGTGATGCGGGAGATCAGGCAAATGGAGAGGAAGTACCGAATAGCCAGAAGGAGACCACGACGGTAGCATCTGCGCCATGGAAAAGGGCTTTCAATCTTGCACGATACATGGGCCACGATGAACCTGGAGAGCCAGGAAGTGGGAGGAGTGCCGAGGACGAAGGAGATCTACTCATGGTAATGCGGCTGAAGAGGGTCGCGCAGTCACACGAGCATATCGCAGACCGGATAGCGGGCAGATGCGGCTCGAGAGGGGGGTTATGAGAAGGGCGCAGTGTATGCCGCGTATGAGCACACGGGACCAGAGCAAGAAATGGTCGAATAGAGAGGTATGGAGAGATCAATGTATGGTTTGACCTCGCTGTCGCTCTGTTGTCGTCGGAGGATGTGCGAATGCGCGCGATGGTGGCCTGAATAGCCAGGTTACTCGATCGACGGAATAATAATAACCCGCATCCCGGATCATTGGCCCAAGATTTGCCCCTGCGGCGCTAACCCCAAGTGACATGGCACTAGCATGGTCGCTTCGGTCGCTTCTGGCGCTAACAAACCCCGGTGTTCGCGCGGCTGCGGAACGGCAAAAACATCCATGCGGCGCGTTGATGCGAAACTGTGAAGCGCGAGCGTCAGCTTTCCCTGTTCTCTCCTCTCTCTTCACCTACTCTTCTGTGTTCAACACTCCAGATCCTCTCTATCCTCTCTATCCCCGTCTATCCTTCTGCTCACACCTCGAGACTACATCTGCCTCACCACGGCCCGCCCTCTGCATCGTCCTCTCCTCGGTCGATCTGCGCGCGGCCAGCCTGCTGACCAAACACCTATACGACCCTGTCAATGCCCAGCCCCTGCTCTGCGAAGACCGCTACTGTCGTCGACGTCAGCATCAACAACCAGAACCATCGTGGATACACGGAACATCTCTCTCTGCAAGGTTATGAGTGGCAGAGAAGCGTGACGGAGGGGAGATAGACATATACAAAGCGAAACCTTCGGCCTAGGAGGAGCCTGTCGAAGACGGAAACAATCCAAAACCCATTCGCCCGGCCGAGTTCACCGCTGGCACCTACGAGCCCATCATGGATCCCAGACAGCCGCAGCTCCCTTTCTCTCGGAATACTGCATCTCCATACGGTCGCTCGCCTTTTCCTCCATCGACAAATCAACCGCCGCAGTATCCGCCTACATCCCATGCTCCAGCGGCTGCTGCTGCGTACTCTGATCATCAGCGCAGACCCTCCGATCCCCCATACTATAACCCGCAGCGGAACTATGGCCCAGAGTCGGGATCAGCGCACTCGAGACACCAGAGTTCTTCGTCAGTTGGCCACGGCACGCCTGTGAATCGAGGCATGCCTCCTCCTTCATCTCCCCAGCAGCAAACGCCACAGCATAGCTATGGTCCTCCTCCACCCCGAGCACCAACCATGTCCGTCGGGCCGCCTACCGGCTTTGCGTCTGGTCGCGAGCTGCCGGCGCTGAATTCGTTAGGTCGTCCTTCTACTAATTCGAATGGTATGTCAATATCTTCGATCCTTGGTGGACCAACACCGGCGGCAAGAGATCAAACATCCTCACAATATGGGTCCCCCGTTCCCGCACCAGCTGCTCCAAACTCGGTCTTTCCAGGCCAACCAAATGCATCACCACGGGCAAATACAATGGGTCCCGATTATGCCCCTTTCCGCCGGCCTCAGACACCAGAGCATCAAAGATCTTATGAACAGCGCGATCATGGAGCGAGTACAGCGGGCTCTCCTGCAGGGCCTACGCATTATTCAACCCCAGATGGGCGCCGGTACGGTGCAACTCCCACATATGCTCCCCGTCAGCTACCGCCAGCGGAAGAACGGCGAGAACCTGTCCGAGTGCAAAATCCTAACGCCATCCCCGCTCGGCCCGAAAGTCAACCGACTACATTCAACCCTTCGCGACCAGCCGACTCGCGCACTCCGATACATACCGATGGCGTGTTTGGGAGGAGGGAGAATCCTAATCGGGTAGATCCGGCAAGGGAGCCAACATATCAAAGAAACGAGTACGAGGAAATGAATAATTCTGCGTATGCGTATGCCGAGAGAGCCAGGCAAGAAAGGGATGTCGCCATACAGAGGGAACGAGAGCAGCGGGAGAGAGCCCATAATGAGCATGCGAGTAATTTACAGCAACAGCAGGAGTTTGCACACCAGGTAGCACAGAGAAATGCCCAGACCTACAATCGGCCCCCTGAACAGCGAGAGCCGCCTGCGTGGATGAGGTCAGGCTACGAGACTCCACGAGCACCGCCGTACGAGCCAATTCCTGAACAGCAACCACACCAACGCGAGCCTGTTAATAACCATGAATTTGGAAGATCTGCTGTGCCGCCATATGGCGGCTATACAGCGTATGCGTCAAATGAACATAGATATCCCCCTGCTTCACACGCGCAGCCAATGCAAGCTCAGCATAGCTCGATTCCCGCATCACAGTATGATGTTAACAACCAAGAGCGCCAGAGACTTGCTCAAGAGCAACAACGACAACAACCGGTTTACGGGCAGCCATCGCAGAGCGCACCGTATCAACCCCAAGAATCGCCCACGCGGAGACAATTTGACGAGTCTCAACAGATCCAACAACAAGCTCCACAGCAAAGAAGCCTTCTTGGTGTACAAGAGATCAATCGAAAAGGTCGTGTGTCCCCTCTTCCTCAAGCGGTTCAAGGGGCCCAGGCTCAGATTGGTGTAGCCGGGGGTGAGCCAGGGATCAAGAGTGAATTTGGCCGCATGTTTTCAGGTATCGGTAGCGGCGTTGGGGGCATAGGAGTGCCAAGTCCAGTCACATCTCATCAAGGATTACCTGGTGCAGGGCAATTGAGACGTGAAGATGTGGATGGTCTCCAAGGTCACGATTCCCCGGTTGAGAATGGCGGTTTTAAGACTGCTCGTACTGCGTCTGGTACCAGGAGACGGAAGCTGAAGGAAGAAGATAGCAAAGGTGATGATGATAGTAGCACTGGAAGACATACACCTAGCGGAAGAGGGAAACGACCAAAGACACATCACCACCACCACCACAACCATCATCAGTAAGTACCCTACCTTGTTCTACATTCAAACCTCTAACCTAGCCCTGACTCAGTCACCATCACCATCACCGCCCCGATACTCTAGACAACATATCGCCGCCATCACAACCCAATCCTACACCGTTCAAACCAGTAAAAGGTGGTACCGTTTCCTCGCCACCGGACCTCAAGGCCGCTCCAATCCTACATCATCACCACGTTCCTCGTCACCACCACCACCACGTACCACCTGCGCCTAAACCCGCTATTATTCCACTTCCAAAGACCACTGTCCGTTCAAAAGCCGTCCTTGATGCTGTTGCTCATCTTCCTCGAAAACATCTCGGATACGATTACTATCAAGCGGAACTGAAGCCCACCGGATCAATAATCCCACGACGGAATTCAGGAAGAGGATTTGCCAGCACGCCTCGACCGCTTCCTCGTTTTGAAGGCTCGGAAAATTGCACCTTTACTATCAAAGTCCCACGCGTTTATCTCACCTCTTCAAGCAGGGCGGAAATCACGAGCCGAAAAGCGGTTTGGGGGACCGATGTGTATACCGATGATTCAGACGTGATCGCAGCTTGCATACACCAGGGGTGGTTCAGGGGTGAATGGGATGAAGATGTGGATATTTCCCTCCTCGGTCTTGAACTCGAAGACACACCCCCTAGTTCTCCGAAGGATTTCCTCACCGAGCCCCCTCGAAGCGGTCCTATGCCCGTCCCGCCGAATCGCGATTGCCATATAACAGTTCTCATTCTTCCGCTCTTGGAGAAATACGGCAGCACCACACGCTTCGGAATTAGGAGCCGCGAATGGGGCGGTGATCACGAGGGATATAAAGGTGTCCATGACGGGCTCAGCTTTATGATTATGAGTGTGAGGTGGGTGGAGGGCGTGGATGGGAAGGAGGGATTGAGAGGAATGAAACGAAGGGCATTACTCGAGAGTGAAATGGAGGCCGAGAGGGAGGACGTGGAGTTCTTCAACAGCCTGGAGACGTCCGAGAGGTGGAAGGACAAAGATATCACAATCATGGAATCTTTTGAGAGAGGTAACGCGGGAAGCTTACCGGGCGATATCAAAGGGATTGGCATGGGCAGCTGGTGGAAGCCTACCTCTCCCAAAGCGGATGATGCAAGTGCGGACGCCGACAAGCAGCAGCAAGGAGACCAGAAAGCAGATGCGCAAACGGAGGCGACCAGCCCAGAGGCAACAAATGGAGAAGCGACCAATAATGGCGAGCCAGTCCCCGGCGAAGCAGCGACCGACGAAGAAGCACCCGCCGCCGCCGTTGAAGCAGATAGTAGCAATAAGGAGGTCAAGAAGATAACAGAAGAAGAGCAAGCCGCTATCGAGCATGTCACGAAGCGCATGATCGAGAATGCTAATGCGCATACTGCTGGGGACGGAGAGAGTGTCGATAAATAAAACAGGGGGGCGAAGGGCATTAATTATTCGCTTTGAATTTGAGCAGAACGGTGTTTCATCAGGGGATCTCTCATTGCGCCTACCTAGGTACCTTACCTTAGCATCCGCAGTAGCAGGAATGATGATGGGTGGAGTCCGGGTGTTAAAAGCTCGCGCAGGGTTTTTATACTATTAGTATCGTTCTATGATTATCATTATCATTAGCTACCTAGGTACTATGCCTAGGTGCCTACCTAGGCACTGTAGGAAAGGAAGGAAAGTCGTTAAGGGATGAATTGATTCATTGAAAAGGAAAACTTGTTTTTATACGGAATCGGAAAATGTATAGTTCAAGAAGAAGAAGAAGAAGAGATGAGGTGTGATGGATGGGATGGATGTATAATTCCTGTTTTTCGACCCCCTTTAAAACGTTTTATGCCCCTATCCCGTTCATTGATTGATCTATCTACAGCATATTCATTCATCCTTTTCCCATCCATCCCATCATTCATTCCCTTACCCGATCGATCATTTCCCATCGCTCTCGTCTCTGCATCTATGCATCTATGCATCCATCTAGAATCTCAGATCCCACCCAATCTGCGGCCCCAGCTTCGGCAGCTCATCCGCCACGCTCTGCACATCCTTGTCACCGCGCCCACTGAGACAGATCACGATATCCTTGCCCTTCTCCATCGTCTTGGCCAGCTCCAGCGCGCCGTAGATAGCGTGCGCCGACTCTAGCGCCGGGATGATGCCCTCCAGCTGGCTGATCAGCCGGAAGCCCGCGAAGGCCTGCGCGTCCGTGGCCGCGATGAACTTGGCGCGCTCGTTGTCCTTCCAGTTCGCGAGCTCGGGCCCGACGCCCGGGTAGTCGAGCCCGGCGGAGACCGAGTGCGTGTCGGAGATCTGGCCGTGCTCGTTCTGGAGCACGTAGGTGCGGACGCCGTGCAGCACGCCCTTGGAGCCGCCGGTGAGCGTGGCGGAGTGACGCAGCGTGTCGAGCCCGTCGCCGCCTGCTTCGACGCCGAGGAGCTTGACGCTGGGGTCTTTGGAGAAGGGGTAGAACATGCCGGTGGCGTTACTGCCGCCGCCGACACAGGCGACCACGGCGTCGGGGAGCTTGCCGCGCTTCTCGAGCATCTGGGCTTTGGTTTCGTTGCCGATGACGGATTGGAAGGTCCGGACGATGGTGGGGAAGGGGTGTGGTCCAATGGCGGAGCCGATGATGTAGTGTGTTGTGTCGAGCTTGACAACCCAGGCGCGCAAAGCTTCGTTCACAGCATCACGGAGAGTTCGAGTGCCAGCCTCGACAGCGACGACCTGCGCTCCGAGAAGCTTGATTCGGAAGACGTTGAGAGCTTGTCGTCTGACATCTTCCTGTATGGTTGTCAGTGTTTATGGTCACTAGAAGAGTGTATATACGTACTGCTCCCATATAGATGGTGCATTTCATGCCAAACTTTGCGCAGACCGTAGCAGTAGCTACACCATGCTGACCAGCTCCAGTTTCGGCAATGATTTCGGTCTTCCCTAATCTGCGAGCAAGTAAGATTTGTCCCAAGGCGTTGTTGATCTTGTGACTTCCAGTATGATTCAGATCCTCTCTCTTCAACCAGATATTTGCACCGCCAGCGTGCTCCGTCAGTCTTTCAGCCAGATGTAATTGTCCTGGGCGTCCCATCCAAGGATAATATGATCGGTATTCTTCCCAGAATGCAGGGTCATCCTTGATCTTGTTGAAGCCTTCTTCGAGCTCAGACAAGCAGTCCATCAGTGACTCGGGGACATATTGGCCGCCAAATTCACCGAAGCGTGCTGGCAGAATTGATGGATCTACGGGGCTCTTGGAATTCAGAGCCTCAATCTGATCTACCAACCCGGGTCCTTTTCCGTCCTCACGGACAATACCATCGACGTGTACCGTCTTTCCATCTTTTGCGACCTCGGTCAAACCACCATTGGGAACATTCCTCCGTCCGCAGATTTGAGCGCAGTACTCCTCCACAGCCTTCGCACCTTGTCCAGCAGGGGCCTCGGCCAAGGTTGTGATGATCTGGCTTCCAATGACAACACCATCGGCAATCTGTGCGACACTGAGGAATTGATCGCGTCTGCTGACGCCAAATCCGACGGCAGCTGGGACATTTCCTGAGTACCTTTTTACTTTTGCTAAGAGCTCGGGTAAAGCAGCGTTCATGGATCCGGTGACACCTGTAACGCCCATTCGTGAGACCACGTATACGAAAGAATCAGCGAGCTTGCAAAGGAGCTTCATTCGACTTTCGGATGTGGATGGAGCAATGAGGGGAACGTATGATAGTCTGCAAGCATCGGGTCAGCATATCTTCAGGGGTTATTTGAGTAGAACGCACCCTTCCTTTGCGCACCAATCTCTGAAGGTCACGGCCTCCTCGGGTGGCAAATCAACAACGATGAAACCATTGACGCCTGCTTCTCGGCAATCCTTCAATAGCCTCTCCTCTCCATAGCTCAGCATGGGGTTGTAGTATCCCATGAAGAGCACCGGTGCCTTGAGACCCCTCTTTCTTGCTGTCCGCACCATCTCGAGCGACGAGGTGATTGTGACTCCATTCTTGAGAGCTTGCTTTGCAATTGTCAGAGACTTGCTTATCAGAAAATGAGAGGGTATAGACGAACAGTATTTGCTGTCTGGATCGTTGGGCCGTCTGCAATGGGGTCCGTGAAAGGGAGGCCCAACTCAATAACATCTGCACACACATCTTGTCAGAGGAGTTTCCGAATTGATACCGGGTTCTCTACCTGCGCCGCCTGCTTCCATGCCCAGTAAAATATCGACCGTCTCTCCAGGCGTTGGGAAACCTGCCGTGACATAGGTCACCAGCGCGGGCTATCAAAAGCGTCAGTCAGCCATGGGTCACAAAGTGCGGTGTATGGTGGCCGTTCAGTCCCGGAACACTCACCCTGTTCTCGCTTTTGCATTTCGCAAAGGTCTGCTTAAGCCCCTCCATATTGTAAAATCTTGCAAAGCGGATTTATATGTTCAATTGCAGATTGTTCGTGGAGAGTTGTCTGGGGAAAAGAGGAAAAGATTTCGAGTGACTGACTCAAGGTGGTTTTCAAAGATTCAACCCCTCCTACCGATTGGGCCTAGCCGTATTATGTAATCAACTGCGGATACATGCGATCAAGTGTTGTTAGAAGTTTTTGCTTCTATGGGTTTACATTTTACCAGTACGTTTATGCTATAAGTACCCCAATAAAACGAGGCATGTCTGTATTGAAGATTTGACGAGAAGGAAGAAGAGAAGAAATGGGTGCGCGGCTGTGGAATCGCAGCCTCGCAGGCGCACGGGCCATCCCATACAAACTGAGGTGGAAGGTGGTTTAGTCACGTGCAAGGCAAGTCACGAGAAGACTTATCGCGTGATCGGCCGCTTCTTCCTTCCTGACCGCCCGGCAGAATATTATATATCGGAGCGTCTTTAACCTCACTCGTTGCTTGCTCTTGCCACAGCCCTGTTTGACAACTCCATCCAAACCAGTTTCTACACCGGATTATTGCGAATCTATTGGGGAAATTCCACAGAGGAAAATTACATCACAATGTCACGGTTTCTACCATCCAGAATTCTTTTCCCATCCCGTCGTTTCTTGAGTTCGACCACCCGGAAAGGCGCCTTTGCGACGGGTCCAGCTCCACCCCGTCTCCCTCCCAAGGAACAAGAAGAATTCGAGCGCCTTCAACGTGCGTCAACAGGTGCATTTAGCACGCCCAAGTCACAGAACTATGAATCGCCTGCATGTACCGAAACGTCACAGCCAGCAGATCACATCGATATTGAGCTCGAGGTAGCCAGTGCGGCGAGGGTGCAAGCTACGGGGGAAGGGAGCGAACTCCATCCTGATATTAGGACGGGTGCGAAGCCAGAGTTTGAGGGAGATAGAAATCCGAAGACAGGGGAGGTTGGAGGTCCAAAGAATGAGCCACTCAGATGGGGCGGGAATGGGGATTGGAGTTATAATGGACGGGTTACGGACTTCTGAGTGCTGGAGAAGGGAAATTAGGAACGGGGGGAGTGTAACAACCTATGGTAGGACAGAAGACGACATGAAGCAGCCGAAAATCTTCGGATCTTTGCAGCCATTGAAGTTCCATTGATTGGAAATGGATCCCCAAGTTGTTGGGGAATTGGCATGATTGTCAAGATGCCTTTGATTTTCTGTATCTTGCTTACCGCTTGTAGCACACCTGAAGCTGTTTCGATGGACTGGAATATTCACGTGGCGGATATCAGGTATGTAGGTGGTGGTGGTGTCATCCATTCAATTCTCTCGCAAGTGCCAACGAGTAACTACTGGCCCAGTGTCCTCCACCACAACCTGTCTACACCAGTCTGTCGTCCGTCCCACCCTTCCTTTACCCCATCATAGCCTCCATCCCAATCTATGCTCCATCTCGATCAGTATCGGGTTTGTTCTTACCTTCGTTTTCGTCTTCGGCCTGTTCGTCTTCAGCTTGTTCTTCGACGGCCATTTTGTCGTCGTCGTTGGGCGTATCGGAAACCTCTTTCACTGATTCTATCAAAATCTTATCCACTGATTCCACAAACGAGCCGATAATCGAACGAGGGTGTTCCTTCTCCTGGTCCCATCCGTGGTGGTAGCGTAGCATGAATCCTTCGCCATGTGGTAGTCCTTGGCCTCGGATATCCCCTGGGTACGAACCCCAAGTCTCATGAATTGTACCCTTTGGTGCAAGAACGAAGATCTTTGTCAAGTTAGGAGCTCTGAACATGGCGTCGTAAGGGAACTGCCCAAGAAGCTGCGCCATGATTGCGTGAGCGCTTGATCGGGTAAGGCCATAAAAATTGTCATAAATTATGTCCGACCACACCATTGGCACAAATCCTATGACTTGAAGAGAATTGGACGGTAAAGGGAAAGCAGTATGGTCAAAGTTGAAGAACGATTTCAAAGCTTCGGGGCCGTTGAAAAGAAGAACATCACAAGCGTGGTTGAAGTAAATAGGTCGAGGTAGGTGATTGACGAAGGAGAGCTCCAGAACCCTTAGAGCAATAGCTCGAGATTCCTTGCAGGTACGAAGCATTGGTACATCGGCATCAGACGGTGCTGCAATATGGCCATCCCGCCGACGGACAGAGCCATCGTCGTCCGTGACGCAGTATGCTTGGTAGTTGACGTTGATAACTCGAGGCCCTGGAAGTGCCAAGTTCCAGATCAGATCGCGAATCTCGATGGGCAATTGTGAGAATTGGGGGAATGTCGGCAATCTATTTGCAGAGGCATTCCGATTCCGACGCCTCGCCAAGCTGAAGAGGCCAGTAGATGCCATAGTCGACAGCAACACGCGTTCTTGGTTAGGAGGTGTTGTTTTCGTGGAGTTTCGTCCCGACTAGTGTTGTCAAAGGAACGTTCAGATCAAAAGAGTCGCGAGATTGGGTCTAGTCGAAAGGGAGACGAAGATAAGGTCGATCGAAATAGTCTCGACCGATCTCAAGTGTTGTGAAGTTGAGATCGATCCAAAGTCTCGCGGAGTTGAGGCTGATTTCAATTTTCGCGAAGTCAACAGTCGACAGTCACGGTTAGTCACCTGCTGGAACAGTTGACTCAACAAACATATTATCGCCTAGACAACAGAAGACATATGTCACTGGACTCTGTTTGAGTAGTTGAGAATACCTCAGTTGTTAAGTGGCCTTGGACAGCTCTTATTGAACCCATTTGAGGGTCCAAGTCAATATAGCAATAAGTGCAATGAACACTTGCTATCAAAGAGGCGTCTATCTTCTATAGGTATACATCATCAAGGAATGAATTACTAGGTAGGATTAGACACAGAGGACGATAGGAGGATATCCTAAGATGCTTGTGTACAATAGATGGCTATCTTATAGTTATAGTAAGTAGTGTAGAATATTCTCTCGACTCCTCTACTACTGTTGTGGTTTGTTTTCATTTTTAAGATTATCTTGGCCTCATTTGTATCTCTGGCAGGTAAAAGAGAGGTTGGATCAGAAGAACATCAGCTCTTACGCCAGAGACGAGACTTTGTTGTTAACCCCCTGCGTTGCTGTTTACATCGCGTCGTGGATCCTGCACGTCTTTTTTCCAACCCGTGTAGCCCTTACACGCCATCTCTTATTTCAAGCATCGTCTTCGATCAGAACTACATCACCCTTGGCTTGCTTATCCCAGATTTCCTCCATCAGAAGCAAGTTCCTCTTTTTCGGCCCAACACAGACTACGCAGTAAGTCATAATATCTAAACACATGCTCTATCCTAATAACTTCTAGGACTTTCTCGGCGCTAAGATTCACCAAGCAGCATCCCAAACACATATCCAACATGCACCGACCCAAGAAATTTGATCCGCCTTGGATTGATTTCTTTACAAACCCGTGTCCATACTTCTTGAGCCAGACGAAACAGTTTCAATGCTTTTCCAAGCTCCCAAAGGAACTGCAGCTCATGATCTGGAAGGAAGCAATCGCAGACGGACGCATTGTTCCCATTAATCTTCATTTTGACGTTGATAAAATGGTGCCTCTTCTCAGAAGATATTCTGATTGGGAGGGGCGTGCAAGATTTCTAGCTAGTGGCGAATTTCGACAGTTGTTGTCCCTGAGACCAGCTGATCGTCCTCCCGCCGTGATGTCTGCCTGTCGGGATTCGAGAGCTATGGCAAAGAAAGTCTTGAGCCCAGCATTTGCAGCCCAGACTAATAGCCGCATGTTCTTCAATTTTAGCAAAGACGTGCTTCACTTCCAGTGGGACTCAGCAGCTCGGCTTTTCTGTGAACGAAGTCCCAATTTTGGGATCTCGAGGACTCACCTCGAATCCATGCGAAGCCTGGCATTGTCGTTCAACGCCATCCCAAACATCGTGCTCTTCATACTTATCTTCCGAGCCTTCACGAAGTTGAAGGAGGTCGTTATTATCTCGGACGTGCCGGATACGGAGAAGCAGCCTTTCGATCTTGCGGTGGAGATGAACAATGTCTGGGGTTCGTTGATGAACAAGAAGGCAGCTATAGCGGCTATGATCGAGGCCAATGGAGGAAAGGGTCGAGAGTGGAAGATGCCCAAGTATCGATTTGTGAGGACCGCTGATCTCCCGGATATTCTCGATTGGCATAACGTGGTTGAAGTCGAGGTATATGGATCCCAGCTCTCTCCATCGCCCTTGTTAGTTTATTACTGATACTCGGGATTGTTGCAGGACGAAGATAAAACTGAAGCTGGATCCGAAGATGGGAGCGAAGCCGACGACGCTGAAGCTGAAGCCGATACTGGAGCCGTAGCTGATACTGCAGCTGGAGCCAACTCAGGAGTCATAGCTGATATTGCAGCTGAAGCCAATACTGAAGTCGTAGCTAATACTGCAGTTGGAGCCAACACTGGGGATGGAATCAACACTCACGGCGGGACAGATACTGGGGACGAAGTCGAAGTCGACTCGGAAGATGAAATTGATTCTGAAAATGAAGCCGACTCTGAAGAACAATTCTATTCTGGAGAAGACGAAGTCGATTCTGAAGATGAGGTCTACTATTCTGCAGAAGATTCTGAGGACGAATTCGTCTTTGAAGATGAATTCTTCTCTGAAGAAGATGAAGTCGATTCTAGAGATGATGCTGAGGGTTTCGACGAGGATCAAGATGATTATCTCTTTGGCAACGCATCTATGTTTGACGATGATTTCATCTTCAATACCTCTTCACCTTACTAAAGAGTAGCCCAGATTCTACATCAAATACTTGCTTATGGTTTGAGCTAATACTATGGGAGACTTGGGTACTGGAATGCAAGATGAAAGAGGTTTTCACGAGGTATTAGGATGCACATTTGTACAATACTATACCGAGCTGTCACAGCCTGTCAGAGTAGATCTCCCCCTTTTTCTGCCAATCCTCCTCAAAATAGTTGCTGCTAGCGATGCCTTAGGAGTGGGATGCGATTCTGGGTTTAGTTCTTGATAGCATTCTGCGCATAGCGACTACCTAGGATAAGGTTACACTTCTTATTAAAAGGCTGCTAGTTAGGGACAGACACCTTAAATTCTAAGTTGTTCAACAATATCTTCTGCGTTAGACACCTGGCATGAGCTACTATTTGTACTGAGAAATAAATGCTCCATAATATAACAACAGGCAGCCAGAGAGTCCAGATTAACGAATTGATGAAGGAATGTCAAGAAAATGAGGAGTAGAGAATGCTAGTTGCACAGGATGTAAAAGGCCCAAAAGCTTCAGCTGGTTATTACAGCCCCTCCTCGCAACCATATTCATCAAGAGAGGTAAGAAATACAAGCCCTAGTATTGCTACCATATTACGCGTAGTAATAGTGATTGTGTGGATCTAACGTGAGGAACCAACAAATTGAATTGACTAAGGAAGGATTAGGGTAATTGTACAGTGCCTATATAGCATGAGTACCTCCGGCCCGTTGGCGTTTGGTCGAGCTGCTGGTACCGGCTTCGGGGGTCTTCTGCCCTGTTGGTGGTAGAGTATTAAACGGCCGAAAGTTTAACATACCCTGCGTGGTTATCTGATAGTTTAACGTACCTTGCGCGCCGCTGTTTTAATTCAACTAATAAGAGCGTTAGGATGTAGGGGCTTTAGCCAAGGTTCAAGAGTCCTAGAGGGATCTACCTTACCTAAATACGGGGATGTGGGTCACGTGCGCAGCGCACCCTAACATGCCCCCCCCAGATATGCATTCTCTCCGGAGAATGAGACCTTACTTCGGTGGCATTTGATGGTTTTGGTGGAAGATGGGTAGTATTTCTCATCTCTGCTGGTCTATTTACATGTGTCCTAGCGTACCTGCCCTATGGGCGTGTATCTCCATCCATCATGTGTCGTAGCCGTAACAGCTGCCCCCCCTTTCAAGAAAAGACCAGCGCCCTCGCTGGTATAACCCATAAAACAGAGCAAACATGATGTGATGGAGTGAAAGTGCAGTAAAGCATGTAAAGCAAATGTAACGGTGTCAGGCCGAGCATAAAAAGGTTGTTAGAAGCGAAATTGATTAAAAAGGGGGTGTGTGAAGTGGGCAGCAGTGCAGTGCTGAACGAAATGAAGCGTCCTGAACAAAATACAATGTCCTGTAGACGTGGGTAAGGCCTGACCACAACCTTAAACTATTCGGACAAGTCCGTCTCCAACGTGTGTTGTGAATATAGCGATCTGAAGTCATCGTTGTCCTCATCTGGCGCGTAAGTCCATTGGCTCCTATGACCAAAGCAAAGCATCGTAGCAAACCGTCATATACTTAGCAACCCCTCTAAATCATCGCGTGAAACCATCAAACCGTAACGCGTAACCAGATCCCATGGTCTCTCCTTCCTACTGGTATCCGTAGAAGGCGAATGGCTGCTGAGGAGCAAACTGTGCCTGAGGGCCAAATTGATGAGGGCCGCCGAACTGCTGAGGGCTTCCGGACTGCTGAGCTGGCTGCGGAGCTGGCTGCGACATAGTCCGCGACGCGAAAACGGTTTGGGGACCGTTTAATAAAAACGCCCATTGCTTCCACGAGGTCCCGGTCCTGCGTCTGTTGGTGTATGTGCCAACCGTATGCTCTGATTACCTTGTCCTCGCTCGTCATCAGTGTGGCTTTGACCTCGTCGGACTCCTTTATCGTCTTCTTAACCCAATTCGCCAATACCAATCCTGCGTTGTCGGTCTGGATGGTAACAGCAGGCATCGTCGGGGTGAGGGCCACATCGTCCGGCGTGGTGCCAACGTTCTCGTCGTCGTTCTCCGGAAGCCACCCCCCCTTCGACAAGCATAACGCCATGTTGAACCTGTGCAGCACCTTGTACAGACGGAGTTTCCGAGCCTTGATCTTCGCTACTCTCCCTTCCCCGATTGTTCTTCTTCCATCTTGCTCCTAGGAGTTGAGGGTGTTCCTGCTGTTCCCGCTATTGTTGTCGCTGCGCTAGTTCTTGTTGTTCTTGCTAAGCCTGTTCCTAGCGTCCCAAGTCATAATCGTGTAGGTCAACATCAGCTGGCGGCGGGATTCGCTGAGGTGGCGTCAAGGCGTAGTCACTATTCTCGTGACTGCGAAGTTGACTATTGAAAGAGCTGGCGGGGTTGAGATCTGTCGATTGTTGGGAGAATTGTTGCACTTGCTCTTGGGAAGATTCTTGTGAAGATGGCGCTGATCCTGATCCTTCTCTCATCCATGCTGGGCGAGAGGGGAGATCACTGTAGACGTGCTGTCTTCTAGGCGCCTCCTCTGAGACGTATGGCTCCGGATCGGAATCGGGGTCCATGGTGGTGGTAGTGGTGCCTAAGAATCTCTTGGATACTGCTTCTATCACATTCTCGGCAGTCGCCTTCATTTCTGAAGGTATATTTGAGGATCTCCAGATCAAGGGTCGACCCGTCCTGCCGGTGCGATAGGTCTTGGAGAGCGACCCGCCATTCTCCCGCGCAGGTGATCAACAGGGGCGTCGTATCGCTACAGATGTAAACAAGCACGTGCTGACTAGGGCCATAGTGTAGATGGGGATAAGCGGCCAGGGCGCCCTGGAAGGTATGGAAGTCGAAGTCGTGGACGGTGCGGGCACTAGGTTATCCGTAAGGGCCAGGGAACCTTGATTATCACCATATATCCGAATCGTCTTGACGTCTTCTGAGTCGACGCCTAACTCATAGAACAACTGCCTCAACCAGGCTGCCTCTCTTGCTGCGTTGGACAGTGCGTAGTACTCTGTCTCGGTCGATGACAGACCACTTGCAGATGCTTTGACCTAAAGGATATGGCACCCCCGTAGAAGTTGAACAAGTATCCGATAGTCGATCTGCGCGTCTCTACGCAGCCGGCGTAGTCTGAATCGCCGGCGCCGTCGCCCACCCTGGAAGTTAAGAGTTTCTTGTCTCTTACTAGACATTCCTAGAGCATTCTGATATGCCCGTTGTCCGCCATCTCTTTGACTCCTGTATGAAACATCTTATTCCTTGTAGCATAGTTTCAAAGACTGAGATGATCGCTTCGGGGTCTTCAAAGAGGTCAGCGACGAATAGGTAAGCGTGCTTGACAGAATCGATATATGGAGTTGGAGCGTCGACGTCTTTGGCTTTCACTGGTAGGCTGCGCAATGGGTCCCCATGGGTTGGGTTTTTATATATACGGCCCAAAAACGCCTTTAAGGTCTCTCGAGTCTCGATAGAATCGTCCATAACAAACAGATCCGTCCTCGAGGGGAACACACGATCGTATGTCCCATCTATAGGCTCTTCGTCAGAGTGTATGAGTCTGTAAGCCTCATAGTGGCCCGAGGGCTGATTTGAGAACGCAAACCCAGTATCGTCAATTTCCGAATCCTCCGGCCACTAATCTGTTGGCCCTAGCAGATCTACCCATCCATCATCCTCATCACACCACGCTACCATATTCCTCCACATTGCTTTCTCTCCCGAGGTAAAAAATCGCTCGAGTGTTAGGTAGTCTCGTAAGACCCTATCATTTATAGTAGATTAGTATAAAGATTAGTATAACAATTACTAGGACACGTACCCGTCTGTAGTGAGGTAATACGTAGATAGGATGGTCGTAGTAACATTCTGTCATTCCTCTCTACTGCTTCACTTCGTAGGGATGTTTACCCCTGACGAAGCACGTTTCGAAAATGTCTGCTTCCACCTTCTTCAGCACGCCTAAGTGTAAAGCGAGGTAGATGCCGGGGAGCAGGTCAAACATGGGACGCGCCAAGGCGATGTCCTTCTGCAGAAGGGGGTTCATTGTGCCGTGGCAGGAGGAGCTCGGCGCCACTTCTCAACCTCCTCCCTATCCATCCCCTTGATTTCCTCTCTCGAGAAAGACATCACGACGTACCCAAACGGCATATAGTTCCGGAAGAAGACTTGTGGCGCGCAGCGGGACGTGCTAAAGAATGCGGCTGGTGAGGACCCGAAGATCTTATCCCTACATCGTTGTCGGACCATTTCCTTCCTGACAGCCTCACATCAGTCCCTAAAGCTCCGTTCTTCAACACTCTCATTGAGTCATTGCTATCTCTGCTCTGAAGGGATTTCAACTCATCGACGTGGTCGATGACCCTAGCTTCTTTTAAAAGCTCTTGTAATGCATACGTAGAGAAAACTCCTCCCGCATATCTACCAGAGCAGTTGAGTCACTCTACCGACAGCTTGAGCAAGCTTGAGATTGTTCCTTGGGCACTTGACAAAAGTTCATTTGAGATCCGTTATCAACTCAGTTCCAATGGTTGTAAAGAAGAACTTGATCAGTCGACGACCTGCGGATAAACAAGAAGAGAAGAGAAGCAGAATCTGGAGAACTTGGCCCCGCGGGCGAGGACACCATGCCACGGGTGCCGATAGGATCCCGATATCCACCGGCATTTAAGCCTACCGGCATTGTACGGCTTCAAAAATGCTACCACTCGAGCTACTCTTGACGCTGATCAGACGGTTACCACAGGATGGCTGTGGCTGTGGCTGTTGCGGCCCTTGTGCCAGATACGGCGCCTCTCGTAAAGGAAGACCCCCTTATTTAGGCCAGCTTCCTTGAAAACTGAAGCACCGAGTATGTCCCAACACTCGCAAAAGCTGCCGGAACATGCCCTTCCTCAGCATTGATGAATGATCCCTTCTGGCGAGCGTCACCAACTAGTACAACAAGATGTAAAGTCGGAAAATGTAGAATCATTATGATAAACGTAGTCATCATTATCATCGCGGTAGACGGCACCTGGGGCACCAGAAGACTGCAAGATTGGAGTGCGCGGGGTGCCGGGTGTCGCTGGAGTACCTGGAGTACCTGGAGTACCTAGTGCCGATGTACTGCCGCGCGTGCGCTGCATCCCTGCAAGAAGGTTAGTCTCTTCTCTGTGGTCATCGTAGGGAAAGCTGACAGGGTTTGATACTCGTGTCTACAACCAATGTAGGATGTGTGAACAGCATCATCAACTTTAACCGTTCCAAAATCCAGATCATCCTCAACAGAGCGGGGTAAGCGTCTCAGCTGCGTCCATGTCTCGAATCGGGGCTGCTAGGTCTCCCATTATCTTTCTTTAGAGGATCTGCCGCAGGCACGCTCTCGGGCACCTTGAGTTAGACTCCGATACTTAATTCTAAAAACAATTAGAAAACAGATAAGACATTTCTACAAAGTTGATTCGGAACATACGTCGCTGGGGCGGAAGTTTCAAGTTTTCTGCCCATGTCGACGGTCAGTCGACCCGGCAGAAACATTCTCCTGTGAGTTGGCACGGCTCCGGCGAGCTAGTAGCGGCAACCTTCTTTTGGCGAGAGCTTCCTCGTCATTGATGAGCATTGTAGGATCAAGAGATTGAACCTAACATAAACTCTCGATATTTGCTAGCGACTTGTTTGGTCGGGGTCTTGGTTCCCATAAAAAGCAAGTTTACATGCTTTTGTGCACTCCAGAGGGGGCTGTTATCCCTATATTATCATTAGTCGGCTGGATGCAACTAGCTATGATCTATCCCCGGACAAACTTACCTCTCCTCCATTTTGCAAGTCCCAGGGGTCAGAGGTATGTCCCAGGAACTTCGTCCTGTCCAGTACCTCTTCTAGTTCCTCGATTGCCTTTTCTATGCCTTCCGCGTGTTGGTCGTCTTCTGCGTCGTCTGTGATAGCTTGGCACTTGCCATAGGTCCATATCCTCTAGCCAACAGAACTTGTCTGAGCATTATCTGGATAATGAGTCCAGGAGACTTTGAAGTTGAGAAAGTTGGTCCAGTGGGGTAGAGATATTCGTATTTATCGACCAGCCTTCGCGGGTCAAGACATGTAATCCATGTCTGAGAGAGCCCATGCCTCTCAATACGGCTTTCCATAAGAAGAAATCGGCAACGAACCACCTATCACGGCTTGGATCACCGCCGTTACGAATATCAGAAGCGCCGCAGTTGTAAGCATAGGTAAGCAGGTGTCCAAAACTTGGTAATTAGATGGACAGAAGCTGATACAACTCGTCTATTCCCCTTTAGAATTAAAGAGCAATCTTTCAGTATCAGCTCTTGAGCGTCCAAACTGTCTTACTGACTTCCATAATCCATTTTGTTGCGCAGCAAGTAGCTCTCTGTACAACCGGGTTGACGTATTTGTTCAACTGGTTGCCTGATATTGAGGAGATGAAGCGCACACAAGGGACCGCAGGGATTTAGCTTAATCCGAATATTCTCGGGACATCAATGGACATGATGTAGTACCCCAGTTGACTGGTTCGATATTTATGGACTGTAGGCTATGCTCAGGGACGCCAAAGTAAAGCCGCCGAAAGATATCAGCCAGGTAGAGAAAGACCTAGTGGGCCTTTCTGTAGGCTTTAAGGTAGGCGGTGATGATAACAAGGCCAAGCGGATTTCAAGCCTTTCCAGGTAATTGTAGGCCAATCAAAGGCAGCTCGGCGCTCTCTCGCTAGATCATAAGATGCTTTGTTGCACCACTGATGATGGTGAAGGTCCCACGAAGCCATCTGATTGAGGCATCGTTTGCATGCTACCGAACGCTTTGATGGAGCCATGTCGTCGTAGGTGTCCACCCTGTCACGAACTGGTTTAGAAGCCATTGATGCACATGGAACATGTTGATTTGGCTCTTCAGCGCAGCGGCTACCCCGCTCCCTCTTCGCTGTGTCGGGAAGAGATCCTGGATGAAAGGGGGTTGCCGTATTAGGGTTTCAGTTCCGCTTCTGTGGCAATCTCCTCGCTATTCAGAACAGTGCTGCCGTGTATATGCTGTCATGCGCGCATCTCTTACACATCACCAGTCGCTTGAAACCAAATCCTTGGACAAACAGGGCTTGGTCTTGTGTTTTTTGTCTTTCGTGTGTTGTGGAAGGAACGGAAGCTTGCTGAGATAGCCAGTACGGTGTTGAAAGGGGATCTGTGCTAGGACCTGGTAAGCATTAGCAAGAAGTCAGAGCCTGGGGGGTATTGAAGGGATGGCACATTGTTTCTGTCAAGTTCCGCCATTGCCCCTGTTGGGTCAACATCCATGAGAGCTCTGGAATTTACAAAACTTCGCACAAAACTTCGCGAACGCACTCTGTTCTAAATAGCGAGAAAGATTGCCAATCTTCTCATATATCTCGCCGCAAAAGCCCTTTCCAATATAGTGATGATGTTGGACTCTGTAGTAGGTTCTTGCTGCCGAATTGTGCTAGAAGATGCCATAGATATGACAGATTCAGAAGTGTGAATGCTCGTTCTCCTCCAGAGAATGGCAGAGATAGATATCGGTTTAAATAGCCGATCAATAATCACTGCTACAGCCAGTTCGAAGCCCATTTCAGGGGACCCATTGGTTCAAGGACGGGTCTTGTTGGAGACTACTCTGCAATTAGTAGGTTCCGGTTACAACTAGACACTTCTTATCTTACTCTTGAGACTGCGTCAAGTTGTTAGCCATACCTTACGACAGGCTCATTGTTGTCATCATCGCTCGAGTCGTCATCGTCCTCGGCAGCAACCTCGATGACAGGAGTCAAGTTCGACTATCATGGTTAGCGGGTCGCCGTCGATGTGAAAGTGATGTACTTACATTGTGGCGATACGTGTCCACCAAAACGTCCAAGGTTTAGTGAATCCAGAGACGGACATCAATGGCGACCAACATCACTTCGGCGATGGTCCGGGGAGCCGTCATCTGGACATGGAAGCAAGCTTGATGGATTTGGGATTCGACCCTTCGTGTGAAACTCCTCTGTCGGGATGTGATCTTTGCTTCAAGATTTCGACAGTGGCTGGGACGACAGGATGCGCGGCGACGGTGGCTGTGACCCGATCTGAGAGGGCGAGAAGGCGTCACTCATTGTTTGCAGGCTTATTTTAGGTGCAGAGTCCATATCACTGCAAGTTGAATGGTTGTTGTTTGTCAGACATCGTAATTGGCGGTCTGGACTCAAGACAGATTCGTCTTTGTTGATTTATCTTTGCAATGAGCTGTTGCTGCTCTTTGATCATATGACCCTGAATTCTTGTCCTCGCTGTGATTCCGTCAAGATTCGGAACTTGGAGGATTAGGTACGAAGTCGGTCTTGCTGATCAGTTCCCCTATGTCTTACCCTCGCCTGGCCAGGTCCTCTCTAGGACTGTGTCTAGGTCTAGCTGTGTCGTGGGCTTTGTCCTTGCTGGCTCGAACGCATGTGTGCTGGGATTGAAGAGAGGGGGATGAAGATCCTAGGACGACTGCATCGTCCCCATTAGGTTGTTCCCGAGACAATTCCCAATTTGCGCTCCAAGATAGAATATGTCCAGAGGCAGTTGTAGCAGGGGCTCACAGGATCGACTTGGATTCGTCTAAACAAAGACGCAAAGCCAGGGCCTGGAGCACCCCGTGTCTGGGTCGACGACTACTACTTCCCCAAAGTCCCTTGACGCGTTCACTGAAGTTCATTGGAAGGAGGGTTTGTCGGTCTCGACTTTCTCGGATGTAAAGACCACTTTGTATTCGCGGCCTTGAGTGCGCTTTGAAACGTTTGTGCTTGAGCTCGTCTCTGAGCTCTGTTTCTTTTGAGCCAGGTGCCGAGACTTGGCATTGGTGTTTTTAGTGTTCTAGAGGTCAAGTTAACTTAATCGTCAAGGGCGTGCGAATTATCGAGGGCGTTTGAATTATCGAGGAAGTGCAAATCGTCGAGGAGGTGTAGATCATCATTGATCAAGGGCATGTCTTGCTCAGCTTTTCTCTGAGTCTGAATGTTGGAAGAAGGCAGGATTGCCATTGATTGTTTTCGGCTCACTAAGCATCTTTACCATGAACGCAGCAGCCTTATATGTTGTTGCTTTGATCGATTTGTATCGGCCCCTCCGCGCTGAACGCTGCCTGGTGTGGAAGAAAGACACTAAAACTCTAATATTAATCACTCGCTATTTGGAAGATTGGATGGAATAGAAGAATAATTCTCGAGAAACCGGGCTTGAACATGCTTGTGCAGGTATGATAGTGGATGAGATAATAGCGACTCGTATAGAATCACCGCGCTTAGGACTTTTGATTTTATGACGAACTTCAACGCAAGTCCCAGCCTCATGTGACAGGCTCTGTCAGTTGACAATTATAGAGTTCGGCACAGCGTTAATGAGCTACCCCTTAGCTTAGAGAAGTAGTTGTGAAAGGAAGATCTGAGTAGCCAGGAACCATGGTCCATCTTTGATGGTCGCGATTTTGCTTCGGGAGAACATACTGTTCCATTGCAGCCCCGCGCCTTGAAATTGAAAATATTAGTGCAGTTCTGTCACACTCCTTAAAGCCGTTTTCGGTAGGTCCGAAGAATGCTTCTGCTTATATTGGAAGAGAAAGAATTGGGGGGTACAAAGAACGTAGGTGATAGACCAGGTGGTTGGAGTCAGGATTCAATCAATGAATGATTTGTTGACAGTGTGCCACGTTCTTCTGATAATTCCTGGATTGTCTCGGGATAGGCAGGTTGCTTAATGCAGCATATGGTGTGTCTGTCTAAAGGTTTGAATTAGCATTTGCATAATCACAAGTGTCTGAGTGTCTGAGTACTTACAGAATAGATAAGAACTAGATTCCAGAACAGGTGACCGTTGATCAGATTGTTCGAGCCGACAACAAGACATGACGCAGGAAGTGAGTTAAGGTTGTCGTGATATCTCTCTTGATAGTCTCCAAGGTCTTCCAGGTCCTAATCCTCATTTTAGGCCAAGGCAAAGCCTGTAGGGAACAAGTATCTTTGTGATATTCCAAAACGAGATCTGGCATACCCGATCCCTCGGAATTGATTGTGCAAATTCAGACAGCATGGATAGATGAAAGTAGCAGCCATCAAAGAAATACTATAGTATGTCCGGTGCAGGTCCTGGATTTTCGTCATTTCTTAACTGGCGTGTCTCGCGTGTGCCCCGTGAGATAAGGTGGCGCGCATGTTCATTTGCTGTTGAGGATTTCCTTACAATCCTTACTGATTATGATCGAGAGTGTTGTTGTTGGTGTCGAGAGATGGGTTTCCGTTTCCTCCGCTTGTTGAACAAATGGATACCTTCTCACGCTCCCCTTTCGCTTTGGCTTTTTTCTCGCGGTCTCAGCTAGATCCCACGGGAATAGGGTAGAAGCAAAACTATCAAGGAACGTATCTAAGCCTGAATATCGTCTTGCATGACTCTACAGGACTCGTAAATGGCCCTTCTCTCTTTTTGAAAACGACCCTGAACGACACGGCTTTGATCCTGGAACATGAGTCTCGAATGCGTTGTGATGTTGTTATCAATTGCCATGTCTCAATTGACGTCGTGAACTTTGCGGGGTCTCCGGGTTTAAGACGATCTCTGTCAGAACTGTGACGAAAGTCGATGTCTTGCCTGTGCCAAAAGGCTTATGTACTAATGTAACTTCAAGAGTGTCTGAAAGGGGGGGCATAGAAAGCCCTTCGCCTGCCGTTAAATGATCTAGAGCAGGGTCACTGATGGAGCGGAGGTAATGTGAGAAACTCCGCCTCGCTTAAGCCGTCAAGGTCGGACTCCGACTCCGTAAAAATCATAAACAGATAGACAGCCTCTCAGTAACACATGCTGAATCTCCAAAGAAGGTAAAACTTGATTTGTATTTGAGTAATATATATAAGGATGACTTCAAAATTTAGAAATGGGAAGGCAAGGGGAGTTTATATAAGAGATGTTGAGATGGCACAGCCGCACAGATCAGAGCAGGGCCAGTAACAGAAGTACAAACAACTCAAACACTCAAACACTCAAACATGCGCCATAACAGGGGAAATCAAGAGCCAGTAACTATACTGTAAAACAACAAACATATGTTGAGAAAGCAATCCAATAATTCATACTACCTACCAAACAACAGTTGAGTTACTGCTGCTATCCGCTAAGGTAAGCAAACTGTTTCCAGCAATCGTACCTAAGCGAGCCCCTTTTCCTCAATTATGGTCATGTGATCCACAGGGTGCCAGCAGCCGACGGGAAGGAACCCTGTGGTGTTTCGGTTTGAAGCATAAAGGTTTCAGGTGTTTGTACAAATTGAGGAGAGGTTTTGCTGCTTGGATCTTCGGTTTGATTGACTAAGGTGCTGCGATTACGGCTTGTGTATGCCAGTAAGAAACCTACCTTATGTAGAAGAGACTCAAATTCCCTGCCTTCTATACAAAGCATGAGCGTTGCTCGATGCAGATGCATACAACAATGGGTTGGAATTCCATAATTTCATAATCCTTCCATTGTAAAATTATTGGGGGTCACATTCTGGTGTGTTCACGTGACGGATACGTACAGTTTTTGCCAGTAGGTACACAACAGCAAGGATTGTATGCATCAGAAACAAACTTCTAATAATGTCTCGGCAACGAGAATGAATACTCATAAGCCAAGAATGACTCAGATGCTCAATGCATCCTCGCTATCGACCCTTCTGGTCAGTGAACCCGCGAGACCTAGCATCCTCCTACCTAGCAAATCATCACTGCTTGCTAGGCTGACGAGACTCTTCTTGCGTTTGCCAATGCCCTGTTCCTTCTCTAGCCTCCGAGCACGCATCTCTTCTCTTATCAGCTTCTCCTTCCGCCTCCTCTCCGCTTTCTGATCCGCATCTCTAGCCTTTCCCTTTCGGGAACTGCTCATTGACATCTCTAAGCCCATGTCTTCTTCCCCGCTACTCTCCGTCCTCCGTTTCGGGGGATGGCCGTTGATATGCATCGTGCCCCCGGCATCTGGATTTCCAGGATATAGCGAGCGGTGCCTCTTTCGTTCCGATTCGGCGAATACGGTGTCGATCCAACGAGCGCAGCGGAATATGTGTTTCCAGCCTTCGGGGAACACACTTACAAACTGTAGGAAGCCGTGACTAATACCTGGAACCAGGGACTCTTCGACGACATCTCGTCCATCAAATTCTTTGCCCAGATGCTCATTGTTTGCCTGTTCAGCCTGACGTTTTGCGAGTTTGGCACGTCGCAAACGCCCGGCGAATATGACTGTATCGTCAACCAACGGATCTCGCTCGCCAGTCAGTAAGTAAGTCTTGGGAAATTGCGCCAGTAAAGAATCAGGAGCCAAAATTGGAGAAAGGAGGTAATCCTGGGAGAAATCGGGTCGATTATGTGGCCCGATGTATAGGATGATCATTGCCCTCATCATTTCAGGGCTGAGAATCCGATCGTTGAAGTACGATAGCATTGATGACATTGCGAGTCTTGTCTTAAGCGGTTCAGGATGATGCAAACCAGAAGGCCCGCGGTCATGACTTGGTTTAAGAGTGGGGGAGAGATGCCCCGGGGGCGCAGTAGAGTACTGAGGGGAGGGTCCAGTCGTGGCTGTGACCGTGGCATCGTCATTCAGGGGTGGTGTTGCCGCATTCTGTGGTGAGAAGTAGTCATCTTCATCAGATTGATGCGGCGTCCCTGCGGCTAACGTATAATGCATATCTTTTCTTCGCAGGATATTTTTATTCGTTTTTCGCATCTGTCTGTCTTTGATAAGAGACATTTGCTCATCTGACATCCAGTTCCCTATGTTCATGTCTAGTGATGGGTAGACAAGGACAAGGCCTTCGGGAATTGGAAGGGGGGCTTGCCCTTGATATTGAAGCTGGTTGATCGAGCCAGATTCGATGATCATGAGAGTGAGGCCCGTGGCCAGATTTCCTCCGGCACTGTCCCCAGTAATCACGATTCGAGGGACCACATCCCCGGAGAGGCCGACGCAGCGACCCCGGCTGGCAATGATCGTTCTGTAGACATCGAAACATTCATTCAACGCATATGGATACGGAAATTCAGGTGCCTTGCGATAATCCAAACTCAAAACTGGAAGACCGGTCTTCCCAGCCCATGCCAGTAATTTATCATCATGTGTTCGTGGGTCCATCGCTACGAACCCCCCGCCGGGCACATCCAGAACCATCTTTGTGTGGTTCTTTAACTCCGAGAGAGGTCCATCGAAGTATAACCATCCATGCACCGGCTCCTTGTAATCGCTATACGGTGGTCTTGGGATTCTGATTGCTCGCGGCGGGTATCGCATAAGCCTTGGACGCAATAGATTCTGAATGAATTTCAAGTATGGTGTTGTGCCTTTGTTCCAGCTGACTCGCAGATGATCGACGGTCAACACCCCTCTAACCTTTCTAACTTTCTCATCCGCTTGCTCAGCAGCTATGAGATAATACGCAGTAAACACCATACTGGCGAGATCCCTCAGCCACTTCCGCCGTATACGCATAGCCGTCCAGAACCCGGCATCCAGCGCCGTTGTGACCCACGTCGCTCGAAAATACGATCGTGTGTAGAGATTTGCGAGGGGTTCAGGGCATTCGAGACCCAGAAGCTTCCCCAGATTTCGTGCGACGTAGAAGTAGAGGAGGGTTATAACGAGGGTCTGCCAGGGTGTGATGAATTTGGAGAGACGTCGCGAAAGCTTTCGGATGTAGGGCGGGCCATGTTGATTCCCTCTATCAAGAGGTTAGAAAAGTGCTGGTCCGACTTGGGATTGGAGATATACCTGAAGAGGTAGAAGGACCAGAAGGAGACAACAGCCAGGACCTGGATCTTGCGAAATCGCACTGAAGGACGACCCAAGACATGATCTGCCTGCGGTTTAGTATTTGAGCGATATAATGTGATGGAAAGCTGCCCTACCTATCATCTTGAAATGCGAAGGAAGAGGAAGAATAATAGGTGGTTAAGAAAACAATCAAAAAAAGGAGCGACAGGCACTTCTTGACATGTGCGCGTGCGAGAAAGCAACGCCGTCAAACATGCAGAGCTAGCCAGCCACAATCTACTCAAATTCTACCCTATCCAGAAGGTGAAAGGAGCAAGCCATACACGATCAACGAGAAGGTTGCAGCGGAAGAAGAGGAGACTCTAGGAAGTGAGGAAGTGAGGATGATGCGTAGGTCCAGTGGTGGTTGTGGTTGTGGTTGTCGCGGCGCACATCGTGGACGTCGCAGATGACAGTTGACAGTTGAATCCTACGGCAGCAAAAGAAGAAGAATGGACCTCGGAAGAAACACGAGGTTTGGCAGGTCGTGGAGGAATCTCTGGAGAGATCAGAAAAGATCATTGGAGCAGAGGTCATCGAGCATTCGACGGTTGACATGTGAAAATGCTGACAAAGACGCGTCACATGTCAGCCGATTGTTGTCTGAACATTAAAACCTTCAGCCTTTTAAACCTTCAGACTTCAGCCTTGCATCTGACTTGAACTCGACGGCGTCTCCCAATCTCCAGCCTTGCCAGCCCCTTTCTCCCCCTATTCAAAGATCCCCTCTCATGGCCTTGGGTTTCCGACGCGTCAACGGGCTCGCCAGGGATATCAACCCGGGTTAGACCAGCACACCGTATTACCAGCATCCTAATTTACTCCGCCAAGCTGCCCCATCTTCTGTGGAGTCTGGACGCGTTCGAGACCCGTATTTTCCGCAGGATCCGATGTTTCTTGGCGGGGTCCCACGGTTCTCCCGTTTCATCTGATGCTCGTCCAGGGCAGGGGGCGCGGAAAGTTTTTACGGAGCAATATGAAACCAAGGGACGGTTGTACCGCGAGTGTACCGCGAGCGGGCGGCCCTTTACTACCCGTTAAGTTTCGACAGTTCTGTTATAGACTCGAAGATACCCGACACAACCAAAGACGGCTCTTCAATTGCACTTACGATTTTCACCGCGAATCCTCCTGTGTATAGTCGTGTCAATGATGAGCGTCTCCCAACCAGTCAAGACCCGTCTCCACTTGTACCCGGTCTGGGCATCCAAAAAAAAACTCCGCTTCGCTTCAGCATTACTGCCGCCCCCGTCTCGAACTGGCCAGACCTCGCAATTGTGCAGACATCCGTGATGCTCTGCTGTCCCTATGCAGAACTGACTGCAGCGGAATCTCCAATCAAAGGGAAACCCTCTATAAAATAACGTGGCCATCAATGAGCCCCCCCTGAGCCGAGGGGTCTTGGCTCTTGGCTTCGTGTTCTGTCTGTTCAACGTCTCTTCAGTCTTCAACCTCATTCTCTCTTTTTCTTTTCTTTAATTTCTCTCTTCTCTCTCTTCTATCTCACTGCAAAACCAACGGTAATTGAAGGGAATGATTTCTTTTGTATCTACCTCCTGGAGAGGCCGCATTTGAAGCATCAACTTACAACCATCTTGTTCTGATCATTGCACCACTCGCTCCACCGCCCCTCGACTTGACCTGGGAGGGACCAGTCATTACTCATTGACCTCGCCACTTCACACGAGACTAGACCCCAGCAGACCTGCGATCCCTCGTTCAAAAGAGCCTCACGAAGTCAACATGTCCGAAGATTTCTCTGCTCCCGCTGCGAGCCAGCCCGCCGCCGCCGACCTCCACGAACCCGAACGCCCCTCGCGGCAACCCATCGACCAGAACCCCAAACCCGCACAATCACGCAAATCCACCATGTCGAATAAGGGAACCATTGATATTTCAGGCCTGGAGATACCGCTCGAGAGCGAGCCGGATCATCATAAGAGCAAACATTGGACTGGGTTTGATGGGTATCTTGTATGTCATTCTCGAATCCTTCAAACTTAATAACATTCTTTGCCTTTGCCTTCCCCAGACTGCATTCGCAGTGAGGAATTGATATGCTTCTTGGTTGAAAGTAACGTAACTAATGTCATTTCCGTTCAGGTCGGACCAATCGACGTAGAGCGCCATTCCAAGCTTCCCTACTTCCTTCGTCTCCAAGGCAGCGTAGTTCCCCGGATGATCATTCCCATCATGCTCGTCGGCGCCTGGTCAACGATTATTACCTGGCTCGATCAGGCCCGCGGAAAGAATCGTAAGGCCCCTAGCCTCCTTACCCGCCGTTCCCGCACAGGAAGACGTAGGAATGATGCTGACCAGGAATATATAGTCGGTGTGAATCAACTGTTGCTCACAGTTCTGGGGTTCGTGGTTGCGTTCACGCTATCATTTCGCACTTCTACTGCTTATGAACGGTAATTCTCTTTCCTCCCTTTTCCGCACCCCTCCAAATACTAAGAAAACTAGATATTCCGATGGTCGTAAGGCTTGGGCAACTTTGACCGTGCAATCGCGCAACCTTGCCCGCTATTTCTGGATACACATCGACGAGCGAGAAGGCGACCAGGGGAAAGATGATATACTAACCAAACTGTATGTATCTCGCCTCTCGTTTCTGTTCCATACTCCCCGGCCCCGGCCCCATGCACTGACTCCCACATAGAACAGCAATCAACCTTATTCTGGCATTCGCCATCTCGCTCAAACACCGACTCCGCTTCGAGCCCTACGCGCACTATCCTGATATCACCCACCTGACCCGCCACCTGGACACCTTCGCCAGATCAGCATGGGGCCCAGATCTCGAGGTCGAGGAGAAGAAGAACTGGTGGAAAGAGGTGGGCGAGTACTTGGGCCTGTCTTTCGCGCGGAGTAATCCGCGGAAGACAATCAAGAGGGCGACGAAGCCGCTGGGGAACCTGCCGCTGGAGATCCTGCAATATCTTAGTGCGTACGCCGAGGAGATGAGTGACAATGGCCAGTTGAAGAGTCCGATTATCTATGGGCAGATCAGTATGTTTCCTTTTCCCTATCCTCCTGCAGCGGGAGCAGGAGGGGAGGGGCGAAAGCTAATGGTAGATAGTGACATCCCTCGCCAGTCTTTGTGACACCATGGCCTCCGCCGAGCGAGTCCTTACTACCCCGCTCCCAGTAGGGTACAACATCCTCATCTCACAGATCACTCTCCTCTATGTCTACTTGCTCCCCTTCCAGCTCGTCACCGCTCTTGGCTGGATTGCCATCCCGGCCACTATCGTCGCCGCCTACATGATCCTTGGGCTGGCGACCGTCGGAAACCAGCTTGAAGACCCTTTCGGCGACGACGTCAACGATCTCCCGCTCGACCACTATTGCGATGAGCTAAGGCGCGAACTCGATGTGTTGACGAGCAGCCCCAGGATGAAGTTCAGCGAGATGATCGCCGCCGAGGAGGAAAAGAACCCCGTTCTTTGGCCTTTGAGTATGAGCGGGCATGATGAGTGGCGGCAGAAGGAAATAGATGATATCAGGAACGCGTTGAAATCTAAGGTGGTGATCGGGCATGCGAGGCCAGGTAGTAGGGGACAGGCTAGCGGGAAACCTTCCAGTCAGAATAGCATACTCAAGCCGAGCAGGGCTTCGAGCGGCGTCACGGTTTAAGAATCTTGTCTTTTTTCTTTTAGATCGAGTCTCTGTTTTATATTGCATACAAGAAAAGCCAGCGTCTGGTTTCTGATTACTCACATAGCGAGGTGTTGTCGGGGGTTACAGGGCTGTTTTTCCTAGCCCCAAACATTGGGAGGCGTTTTTTGAATGCGATAGATTTCATGATGGACACTTTTCTGTGTCTCCAATAGATTTCTCATTGTTGCTTTCCTCATGCATGACAGCTTGGACTCACAAATGACTGCCGGCTGATTATAAGATGGGTGGTGTGGTGCTGCAGGTGAAGATCTTTAATGTTATGGAGATGAATACTTGAAGAGCGAGTTCAGTTTCAAGGTCGAATGGAAGACAGCTGACAGGTGGTTCTAGATACTTCGATGATAAATCTGAGCACATAAAAAGATTCAACTAAGGATAGTGTCCTCTTGGCTAGTTCTGGGCCTTTCTAGACTTTCATTCTCTGTTTCATGTTTCATGTTGCCTTTGATAGTCCTCAAGGTTTCCCCAAGTCTCATCAGTCCATTATTTAGAAGACTCCGCTAGACAAGTTCGGGTGCAGATACATTTAACGGGATCCTGCAGGACCCTACAGAACCCAGCAGAATGTATCAGTTCCCGAGGTGTCTTTCTTGACAGTTGTGAGATTCCAAAGAGATCTATTGAAAGAAGTCCGTTTGTTCAAATCGGGATATAAGAACAGTCTGAGCAAATATTCCCAAGGTAATAATAGATGTCATTGCCCTCCACACAGTCACACTCGACATTCAAACAATGCCGTTCGACGACGTTTTCGTTTGGCAATTTATTACCTTGTTTCTTTTTTTCTCGTTCGCGTGCCTCCGCGAAATCTTGAAGGACCGGACTCCAGTTCGTATCAGGGACCTCAAGGAGGCAATATCTATCCTGGAAGACTCAACTCTGGAGAGCCGTGCTATACCAAACCAGAGATTAGTCGAAACGTTTGGAATCAAGAATTCTTTTACAACAACTAATACTTGCTGTAACAAATCGTTTATCGCAAAAGCAAATAGATTGTTGCAGACAAGTGAGCCCGAGTGGGAGAGACTAGCCAAAGGAGCATTATGGATTGTAAGCCAGTCCAGAAGCCCCAGGATGGGAGACCCTACTTCGCTCCCACTGGTCGATATCGTCCAAGCCCTCGTCTTCCGCATCGTCCTCTTGAAATTCTTTCCAGACCTTCGCAACCCCACAGAATCAGAGATCACGATGATCACAAAAAGCATCAACACGCGCTGGACCGGCTCCAAATCTCCCAGCAGCCAATCCCGCCCAGCCCAAGTCCAAGCCAAGGCAGTCTTAGACTACGGACTCCGACGAGTCTTCCAACTGGATCTTGATCCATCAGTCCCGATTGATCCGCGTTCCAACCCGCTCAACATCCTCCTCCTTACGTACGACGCGCTATGGCCGGTTGTCCTGAGCGGCTTTCTCGAACTTCGTTTCCATTCTCAGCACCGCGACGCTCCTAAATGGCGCAAACAACTCGAGCGCTTTCTCTCATCACCCAGCAGATCCACCTTCGAGGCTCCCGAGGACGGAATGTCCATCGAGATGATCGTGGCTGAGATGCTCCGACTCTACCCGCCAATGAAACGCATCAACCGGGTCCACAACCACCAGACCGTCGGCATCGACGTCGAGTTCCTGCACCGGGATCCTGAGATCTGGGGTACCGATGCGGAGGTTTTCGAGCCGGCACGCTGGACAGAAGATGGCTGGACAAAGGATAGAGAGATGGCTTATATGCCCTTTGGAAAGGGGAAGTTTGTTTGTCCGTCTAGAGCTGTGGTGGGACCCATGTTGATTGGGATTTTGGTGGCGGCTTTGTTGAGAAGGTTTGATGAGAAGTTTCAGGTTACAGGACCAGGGAGTTCAAAGGTCGTATTTGGAACTGAGCCATTGAAGAGTGAGAGGGATGCATATGCGCAGTTGAAAGGAGGAAATACCTCTTTTTTATATGGCCCTCAATGCCTAGACCCATTATCCCATGTCTGTGGCTCATTTGGAACCCCCCCCCCCCCCCCCCCCCCCCCCAAAAATAAATGACATGTCCAAGTTCCCAGAAAGCTCATCCAGTAGCTCTAGTCTGTACATCTATACTTTCTTGAGAAGTGAACCTTTCTCCCTTGTCTTCCAAAGTTGTAGGTAAGGTAGTTGGATCTCGACTCACTGGCACGTGATGTTTTCGGAAAGGGGCGTTTTTCGGCAAAGTGTGGAGCGAGCGACAGGATTCCGACCTCACGAAAGCGAATCGACGAACATAATCTCGAAATCCAAACTTGCTGAACGATCCTAACAGCAACCCATCAGGAAGTCGTCATTTATCCTGTCGGCGACTAAAAAGAGCTCCAGGTATTTCCCGCAAGGAAGCCTGTGAGCAAAGTACGGCCGCATAGGTGCGCTGTGATCTGCAACGACCGCAGTGTATTCTAGATGCCAGACTCGTCGGATTGCATGCCCAAGACAGTCCACGTCACCACGTCCGGCCATGTGATGATATCTCAACTAAGGCGGATCGAGTTGAGCTCTTAGTCGGGAGGGTGCTGCTGTTGTCTCAAGCTATTCCCACCATGAATAGTGGTGCAGGGGCGGCCATTCCCGAATTTCAAACACAGGCATTTGGGGGCCAGAATGATCGAGGCATTCAAGGCAATGAGTATTGGGCTAGTTACCCACTCAACTTTACAAATCCGAATTTGATCTGCGCCGTTGATACGGAGAGGATTTGCAATCGTTGATTAGACGATTTCATTCCCTCTAAGCTCTTTCAGTGATCGAGTGAAGAGACACGCCCAGCACCACAATTTTCATCACTCGAGCTCTCAAGATGTATCCTACTATGCTACTACATAAAGGACAGTTGCCTCCTTTCATTCATCCTGCATGAATGACGGGCCGGAGATTCCAACGCTCCTTGCAAACTGCTCCAGTTTGGTTCGACTGTGAGATAGTCAGGTTTGTGGGAGCGAGACCATAGTTCGAGATACGATCAAGAAAGAGATGAAGCGGCTGTATCATGAGGTATGGTCCCTCAAGAAGTCTTGAGCATGCTTCTCGTCCTACGTATTTGCCCGTCAAAGCGTCAGTCATACAACAACATGGATTTTCTTGTGGCCTTTCAAGCATATCTCATTTACTCAATCATGGTTCTTTTCTCTTCCGACCATGGAAACTCGCTTATAGACCGGCAAGTCATGGTCACTCTATAGGCTTTTGCTTGTGATGTCGCGACCACGGAACTCGTCTGTCCCGCGGAAACGTCAAAGTCGCGACCCGATTTGGGATCATGGATTGTGGTTTCTACGAGACATGGGACTCTATATGCACTGTACTTGTTTGTCAATATATTTTGCTCTGAGCATGGATTGCCGACCTTTCTCGGGGAAGAACTAGCGTCTCCCTGCGCTCGCGAGCAAGGCTCTGTGGGAGTATTCAGATAAAGATGTTTAGGAGAAGAATTACTACCTGCATCTTTGCGAGTGGGTCGCTGGAGAGCTCCAGATTGAGGACTTATGGCCTGTTGTGAAGACAAGATGCGAAGAGACAAGGCGGTAGTTTGACAATGGTTCGATTGTGAACACTGAACGAATTCGGCATGATGCTTTTCGCAGTAACTCATCACTCACGGCGGCTGATTTACCTGCCGTCACAACAATTAAGGGATTCGGTCTTTCACTAGTAGCATGTTCAGGACCACGAATTGTAAGTTTCCTTATATGAATATATGGAATATAATATGTGACGGTAGGCATTCAACTCCTGAATATCTCGATCTAGATAAGAGAAGTGCTGACAAATTAGGAGCCCTGTGGTGCGGATCTAGTTCTCGGAGTTCCGCGCTTTAGCGAGTCTCCCCCTGTTGCCCTCCCCTGCCTCTCTCCTACATCGGCCGATACTGTGCAAACATATAAACCCATAGACCCATCTATGCGCTCTTTGGCCAGCATTCCCTTCACTGCGAAAGAATTTGAGCATTTCTCTGATTATGGAGAAAACTTCTCCGGGGCAAACTGAGACCGTCTCTGCTGTTCCAGTACCATATAGCATTTTCACTCTCCGCCAGAAAGCATTGATTGTCACCATCGTCTCCGTCGCAGCGACGTTCTCCGGCTTCTCTTCAAATATATACTTCCCAGCTATCCCCACCATTGCGATCGACCTCTCAGTTTCTCCTGAATTAATCAATCTCACGGTCACATCATACCTAATTTTTCAGGGGTTGTCGCCAAGCATCTGGGGTGCAGTGGCTGATGTTCATGGTCGAAGAGTCACCTACATTATCACGTTTATCGTTTACATAGGAGCTTGTATCGGCCTCGCTGAGACGAAGCATTACTATCAATTAGTGATCTTGCGATGCCTCCAGAGCACTGGCAGTGCGAGTACCATTGCTATTGGCGCAGGTGTGGTAGGTGACATCACCAGGCGTGAGGAGCGAGGGGGATATATGGGCATCTATCAGGCTGGATTATTATCCCCCGTAGCTGTTGGCCCGATTATTGGGGGCGTTTTTTCCCAGACGCTGGGGTGGAAGGCAATATTCTGGTTCCTGACTATTTTCGGCGGATGTTTTCTTCTCTTTCTGTTCCTTATCCTCCCGGAAACCCTGCGATCTCTCGTCGGCAATGGCTCCCTACCTGCAAAGGGGCTTGCAAATTCGCCTCTTGCCTATTTTCAACGCCGCCGTCTCAATCGGGGCGATACATCTTCTGCTTCAGAAACACCTGTTGTTCCCTCGCAGCGACCCAGCCAGAAATTACCCGTAAATTTCTTAGGCCCACTCCAGATCATCTTCGGGTTCGAAGTCACCTATATCATTCTCTTCTTGGGAATAGGTTACACAGCTTGGCAGGTGGTTATTACAGTCATGTCAACACTCTTCAAGAAGACCTACGGTCTTACCGACCTCCAGATCGGACTAACCTTCATTTCCAACGGCGTGGGTTGCATCGTCGGAACTCTTACCACCGGGCGATTCCTCGACTGGGACTATCGTCGAATCAAGGAGAACTATACTGGACCCCCCGAGGACTTCCCGCTCGAGTATGCCCGGTTAAGGACCGTCTGGCTATGGAGCGGTCTTGAATGTGCAACGACTCTCATATTCGGGTGGACGCTCAACTACCATGTCCACATTTCCGTTCCTATCATATGTACTTTCTTTGTGGGGTGGTCTGCCACTTCGGTCATTAGCGCTACGACTACATATATGGTTGATGTGTTTCCCAAACAGGGCGCGTCTGCAACCGCGGCCTTGAATCTCGTTCGATGTCTGATGGCAGCTGGGGGTACGGCTGCCGCATTGCCAATCGTGAATGCGATAGGTGTGGGTTGGACGTTTACTTTAGTCGTGGGTCTCATGTTAGGTAGTTTGGGGCTTGTGGTGGTACAACTCCAGTACGGAGTCAAAAGAAGGAGAAGGAGAGAACGCCGAGAGAAAGAGGAGGCAGAGGAGGCAAAGGAGTGAGTGACCCTTTGGAAATAATAGAATAATAGTATAATAGTATAATAGCTTAATAACGAAACGCTTGGACGTTGAATATAGGCTTATGAGAAATATCCTCCTCCTCCAACTGCGTTTGCAAGCTTCTCTTTCCCTTCACATCGGGGGGTTCTTTTTCGGCAATAAGAATGAAAGCGAATCGACGATCGGAGGGGTATTGCGGGCCGTACCGCAATAGGTACAACAGACCTAGAATCTACGGAGTAGGTATGTAGATGGAAATCTCTCAGCGCTGTCAACAGAATTCTCTTGTCTATACATACCCCTTTACCATCTCATGTTCTGGCTCTGGCAAGAAGCTAAGTTGCTGGCCTTGCATCTCTTGCGACAAGTCATATGACTGACTCTGTACATCTTCAACCCCACTTTGCTTCAAACACACTGATTCCATCCCCCGCATTTCTTCCACAAACTGAAGGTATCCTGAGCAGTATCTTTGAGAACCAACTCTCCACTTCTCTTTCCTCCCCAAGAAGCTCTCAGCATGACTTCCAATCTATTTCTTGACCACATCATCATTCTTGTTCCCTACGACACCCTGCTCCATCCTCCTCCATGGGTCACGGATAACTTCACCCTCACACCCGGCGGCCGGCACGCGGATGGCAAGACAGAGAACAAGCTGATCTGTTTTGCGGACGGGAGCTATCTGGAATTAATCGCATTCATCAACGACTCCCCGCATCACCGGTCCGGGCACTGGTGGGGCAACAAACCCTACGGAATCATCGATTTCGCATTCACCAGCCGCGAAAGCGCGCAGGAGCAGCACGCGCGTCTCGCGTCCCGACTCTCGGGAAACGCAGACGGCGTGCGCTATCAGACGCCGGTGGAAGGCGGCAGGACACGAGACGATGGCCAGGAGCTGAAATGGCATGTGACGTTCCCGGACGTGACGACTACGGGGTTTCAGAGAGGGGAACTCCCGTTCTTCTGTCATGATGTGACGGATCGAAAACTCCGCGTTCCTGGGGGCGTGGAGACGACTACGCATCCGAGTTCTGCGTATGGGGTGGCGCAGATCAGGATCGGCGCGCCGAAATCGAGGGCGGAGAGCTTGGTGAGAGCGTATTCTGCGATTTTGGATGTACCGAATAGTGCTGGTGACGGTGGGGATATAGGAGCTTTTGAGATAAAGAGGATGAATGGGATCAAGGGGGTGGGAGATATGAAAGTACTTGTGTCTTCAAGGGAGGAGAATGGGGAGAGCTTTTCGTTTGATTTGGTTATAGGGGGGTTTGGCGAGAGAAAGAGCTATACTATGTTGGATATGAAATCTGATGGGCCAAGTAGAATTTTCCTGGATTTGGATGTTTATCCTGAAAATCCGAGTCTTAAAATGGGAGTTTAATGCTGATATAAAGTACAACTGTTCCAAAATCTCTGAAATCCAGCCATTTTTCAAGTGACCGCAGATACAAAGAGGGCTTGTTCATTCCTATGTTGAGGAGGAGTGCATGATGAAAGTGTAAGGACAATTTCACAACTCAAACCAGTGTAATACTGTACCGCAAACTTGCTTGATCTGCAGACAGTTTCTAATACATTGACAAGGAGGCCACTCAATGACGTTAGAAGTTAGATCTAACATTGATTTCCATAGTTTATCTCATCCTGGTAATTTCTTGCCATATTAGTACTATTCCAGGAATCAGATAATGAACAATTGAAATGGCACTCAAGTATAAATTTTACTTTATTAGTAAAATAAACCTCCACTATTCGATATTCAGAGCTGGTGGACAGAACGACGTGAGATTAACTTATCAAGAAATCCCCCGGAATCGGGGGTGGGGCCGGGTGTGAATCTATCATGGCGGGGTAAAACTCTCTGACTACACCCCAAAAAAGTCCTCGACATCGCCTCCCGACGATTATTCAAACGCGACAGAAATCTCACGAAATGGAGGATGATCGAGCGCAGGTCGACTTGGGTATAGCTGTGGATGTAGAGGAGAGACAGGAGGAAACTGCGGCTCAGAGACAACCAAAGAAACGGTTCGTAGGTAGGAGGCAGGCGGCGGAGGCGGCGGCATCAAAGGATGGTCCCAATAGCAGTGTCGAGAACAGTGGCGCGGTTCAAGGTCAGCATCCTGGGTCTATCTTCTACTCTTGTAGAGATATATTACTGACACCTTTTAAGTCTCAACTCCAAGGCGAACCCCTCGAACCTTAAACCAAGTCCCTCCTGAAATCCTCAATGACCCTGAAATCAACGCCGCGATTGCCCTACTCCCTTCCAACTACTCCTTCGAAATTCACAAGACTATCCACCGAATACGAACAAATGGTTCCAAGAAAGTTGCTCTGCAGATGCCGGAAGGTCTTCTGCTATTCGCAACCACCATCTCCGACATTCTCACACAATTTTGCCCCGGGATCGAGACACTTATAATGGGGGATGTTACGTACGGCGCGTGTTGCATCGATGACTATACTGCGCGAGCTCTCGGATGTGATCTCTTGGTACATTATGCGCATTCATGTCTGATTCCAGTGGATGTCACAAAGATCAAGACTCTGTACGTTTTCGTGGACATCAGTATCGACACGGCGCATCTACTGGCTACGCTGGAAAGAAATTTCTCATCTGGCAAGACTATAGCCATGGTGGGCACCATTCAGTTCAACGCCACGTTACATGGAGTCCGAGCACCTCTGGAGAAAGCGGGATACAAAGTTCTGATCCCGCAGATAGCCCCTCTGAGCAAAGGGGAAATTCTCGGATGTACATCGCCTCGACTGACGTCTACCGACGGTGTTGATATAATCCTCTATCTTGGGGATGGCCGCTTTCACCTCGAGAGCGCAATGATCCACAACCCCTCCATCCCAGCGTATCGCTACGATCCGTATTCCCGAAAACTTACACGCGAGAGTTACGACCACAAGGAAATGCACACTTTACGGCGTGACGCCATCTCTTCTGCCAAGTCAGCGAAGAAATGGGGCCTGATCCTCGGATCTCTGGGCCGTCAAGGAAATCCGCATACCATGACGATGATCGAGAAAAAGCTCGAAGCTCAAGGGATTCCATATATCAATTTACTCTTGAGCGAAATCTTCCCCGGGAAGCTAGCCATGATGGATGATGTGGAATGTTGGGTACAGGTTGCGTGTCCACGGCTTAGTATTGATTGGGGCTATGCTTTCCCACGACCATTGTTGACGCCGTATGAAGCGCTGATTGTCTTGGGGGCAAAGGAGGACTGGGGGAAGGCAAATGATGGAGTCTATCCGATGGACTATTATGCAAAGGAGGGACTTGGCAGGACAAAGAATCCTACTGTGCTGGCAGCCACGGGGTAAATTTAGCCCACAAATGCAATCCACCATCCAGGGAGTTTCGCAGGGAGATCCGGAATGTCCAGCTTATGAAGCATAGGCAGATTTGTGAGAGCCAGTTTAATCTAGCTACTCCTCCCTACGTCAGGCTTCCTACAGTCTATAAATAGGGCGTTTGTTGGTCAATGGGGCGATATAGTGAATCCGGTATTCAGCAAAACCGATTTTTCTCTCCCTCTTCAACCCCTTAATCCACTGGCAGTACCTGGAAATATCTGGGCTAAATAAACATGATATGAACGAGGAAATGAAACCGTCCTGTACATACCATATCTATGCGTCTTGAAATCTTCATCGAAATAGAAAAGAAAAAGAAACCCACGTCGAAAGTGCCGTGGAGACTCGGAATCTACCTACCCCCTTTTTCACATTGAATCATCCCTTATCGTGTATTTCATTACTAATGTGTGCCAGATGGAGAAATGAGGATGCGACTATTATTATGCTCGGAAGTTTTATTGAGGGATACTCTGGTCTTCGTAACACACAAGAATTGAGCTATTTCAGAGAGGGGGCGAAAAAAAGAAAAGAAATAGAAAAGAGATCTGTCTTCGTTCCTCCTCCACCTTCATTGATTCTATGTTAGGGAGCAAGCAGAGGATAACTGAGGCTTACTTAGACTGCAGCGGTTCTCAGTCTAATAGCTTTGGAAACTTGCTTTTCTAGGTTTGATATAAGCATGAGTTGTATTTCTAAAGTCACTATCCAGCTGAGAGGTATACAGTGCATGCTTTCCTATCCGCGGCCGAATTCAGAATCAGGTTCCGGACGTTGTCTCAAGCTTCGGAGCTTCCACAACCTTCACGATAGGCCCTTCGATCTTCTTCACCTTGCGGCCCTCCCACCACATCATCAGGCCCGCGAGCAAACTCACTCCACATCCAAGACCGATGAAAGTGCCCGTCGCCCAGCTCGGTCGAGTGATGCGGTTATACCCCCACATCATGCCCGAGAGCACTGCTTGGAATAGCGTATTCAGGATCATCATCCACACCACGAACGACAACTTCCACAGCTTCGTAGGCGGAGCCACCGCTCCTGTAAACGTGACTACTCTCTTCTTCTTCTTCTTCTCCTCCTCGTCCCCGCTCTCCGCGGCGTCCTCCTGGCTGCTATACCAAGCCGGCGGGCGAAACCACGATTTGTTCTGCTCGCTCAACCGCCGCATCGCATAGCGATTGTGTCGGATCCTAGCCTCGAACAACCACCACAGATCCCTGAAGCGCCACGGCGCGAGCCCGAACCCCGTCACGCAGAACAGGGCGTTGAGGATCTGGCTGTCGACCTCGAGCCATTTCTTGCGCGGCGAGTCGACGGCATCTTTACTCGGATGGTTCATGGCGGGCGCGGCGCCGAGGAGGAGGAAGAAAAGCATCGCGCCCCACGCTACGATATTCAGCCCGTAGATCACCATGACGAATCCCGTGGGCGTCGTGATGAATTTCCACATCGCCTTGAAACCGTGCCGTGTCGTCTCCGCCCACCCATGTTTCTCTTCCGACTGCGCCTGCTCCGCCAAAGTCGGCCTCCTCCTCACCGCAGTCGACACCACCGGTAACTCGTCCGCCTCCGCACGCTCGACATCCAGGACCCGGGCCGCGGTCTTGGATGTGGTCGGGAGCAAGAGCGCTCCGGTGTCGTCCGTGACGACCGTCCGCGCACTGCAGCCATGCTCGTTGAATTCGATGTTCTCTCCCCCAGCTACCGGGGCGCGAAGCTCGCTGAGCGTCGGCGCGTACGCGATCGCGGTCCCCGTCGCTGCCCACATGCCGGGCTGAGGGTTGAGACTCATCACGGTGCCGGCCATGGAGACGGAGACTGCGCGCAGGCGGCCGACGACCCCAGAAGCTTCGCTCTCGGCCATCTTGGGTTGCTTGGGCGATTTGGAATGACGCAGAGAAAGGACCTCAAGAAAGAGCAGGAGCGAAGATGGGGCGGTTCTATTCTTTCTTTTTTCTTTTTTTGCTTTTCGATATTATCGAGCCATTGGAAAGGACGGTCGGGGTTTCGTGCCTTGTCGGCGCCCTGCGATGGGCGGGGACAGAGGCGTGATAATAGCTGTTCAATGAGGTTTGGTTTTCACCCTTTGAGATGAGTTGCAAAAGAGGAGAGTTAATAAATAACAGGGAGATAAAGAAAAGTTGCCTTATATACGTACGTCTGACTCGCTCTGTGTTGTTTTGCATTCGTTTACCGCACCGCCCCCATGGTTGGATAAGATAACGAGAGACAGCATTGCTAAAGACAGGGTTCACAGGGGTCTGCAGCACTGGCTACACCGCACTGAGCTTTAAGTTGCAACTTTACCTACCCGGTAGAAGTCTCTACTGTAGAATTCCCCTGCCGTGCGGAGTGTACTTATTTATAGGGAAGAAAAAGCTGGGGAATTTCTGGAGTCGAACGAACGAGTGGAGTTGAACGTGCGGCACGGCACGACTTTTCACTATGAAAACCCACTTGGGTCTTTACCTTGAAGTTTGCACTTCAAAGAAACATCACGAACAGAATCATTCTGCTGATCGAAGCCCAATATCCCCTGCGTCTCGATGCCGGTATATTGAAAAAAAAAATCTGCAGCATCGGGATTTTGGGTGTGCGGACAAAAAAGCCCATAATAACAGGGCGTCTGATATGGGGTCTCGACCTTTCCGGGGGCGAGACTACTCCGAACTCCCCGCTCCACATCGTGCCAAAGTTTATCTACTGATCAGCGTGCTACTCCTACGATTAGTGGACAATGGGATGCTAAAGGAGTCTGACGTAGTAGTTCGATAAAAATTAACCTTCTTTTTACCACCATTCTGGCGCCATTTCGCAGACGGGCTTATATCTAATCTTGCGGCTCCCTCGGCATCGACTTCAGGTTTGAACACCTGCTTTGCCGGGTCATGGCAAATTCAGACCTGGCCCCCCTGGGCCCTGACCCCAAGTACCGAACTCTCCGTAGGCGAGAGGATTATCTACCATACACGGGACAGGAATCTGGTGGCGGATATGACCCACAGTGTCAATGATATCATACGAGTGAAGATTGATATACCCCGTGTTGTTCTGTGATCCTCCATGTTTACTTTCCCCCACTCAGTCTTTCTTTGAACTTTTTTCTTTCAGGCTTTCCCCCTAAGCCGTGGCCCCGTCCTGGCATTTCTAGAGTCGTGGTCTTACAAGTGAAGGCTCGACAATGGCCAAGGGGAGAGACCCGGAACAGCCCGTTCCAAAGCGCCAGAGAACCCAGCAGGATGGCGACGGCCATGTATTCGTCGCCAACGAGGGCTCCCACCAGAGAGAGCAAGTCACTCACGGCGGCCGCGTCGACGTGCACCTGACCGAGCGCGCTCAGCGACAGATGAACCACCTGCAGAAGAGAGCGCAATGGTCCGTTCCCATGGGCCAGGAACTGACCAAGAATAACCGGAACTACGAGGCTCACTTCCAGGAGCTGCTGAAGAGGTACTCTGGTGTCCCGCGTTTGAACATCGCGATCCAGATCGTGGGCTCGAGGGGCGATGTCCAGCCCTTCCTGGCTATCGGCCAGATCCTTAGTAAACCGCCGTATGGGCATCGGGTGAGGATATGCACGCATCCGGCGTTCAAGGAGTTCGTGGAGGAGAATGGGCTGGAGTTCTTTTCCATAGGGGGCGACCCCGCGACGCTGATGGCGTACATGGTGAAGAATCCTGGACTGCTCCCTGGAAGAGAGAGTTGGAAGGCAGGAGATGTGGGGAAACGCCGAGCGGATTTTGAGGCGATATTAGAAGGATGCTGGAGGAGTTGCGTTGAAGCTGGGAATGGTATGGGGGACGAGACGGATGAAACCACGGCGAAGTCGCAGAACCTTGCGGAGTGGGCGGATCGTTCTTTCATTGCGGACGCTATCATTGCGAATCCTCCTAGCTACGGACATATCCATTGTGCAGAGAAGCTGGGCATTCCGCTACATATGATGTTCACGTAGGTCTTGGTGCTATCGCTGCGAACGGAGCTGACATGGAAGTCAATAGGATGCCATGGTCACCAACCCAGTACTTTCCACATCCGCTTGCTGCCCTCGACGGAGATGAGTTTGATCCTAAGCTTGCCAATTACATGTCATATACTGTAATGGAACTGTTGGCATGGCAAGGGTATGGGATCTCACATACCTAGACAGCAGAGGGCTGGCTAACTTAGGTTTGTTAGACTTGGCGATGTTATCAACGCATTCCGCGTGAATACGCTCCGCCTAGAGGCAATAAGTCCTCTTTGGGGTCACATGTTAATCTCAAGATTGAAAGTCCCTTTCACATACCTCTGGTAAGGCACGTTATGTAACACCCAACCTTCCTTCATGTATTAAGATGCTGCAGGTCATCAGCCCTCATACCCAAACCCCCCGATTGGGGATCTCACATCAACATCACCGGATTTCCCTTCTTGAAAGCAGCTTCAAACTATAAGCCAGACGACGACTTAGTCGAATTTTTAAAGGCTGGGCCGCCTCCCATCTACATCGGGTTCGGATCCATCGTCATTGACAAGCCTGCCGAACTTACGAAGATCATCTTTGGCGCCGTGAAACGAACAGGCGTTCGAGCTCTGATATCGAAAGGATGGGGCGGGTTAGGAGAAGGCGATGCCCCCGAAGGCGTCTTCCTCCTCGAGAATTGTCCGCATGACTGGCTCTTCCCACACGTCTCGTGCGTCGTGCACCATGGCGGGGCTGGCACCACCGCCATTGGGATTAGCTTGGGTAAACCAACTATTATAGTCCCCTTTTTTGGAGACCAGCTCTTCTGGGGCTCCATGGTGTACCGTGCAGGAGCGGGCCCAGAACCCGTGCCGTATAAGAGCTTGACGGAGGAGAAGCTCGCTGAGAGCATTACTAAAGCCCTCGGACCCGATATTCAAACAGCCGTCAAGAAGATGAGCGAGAAGATTGCAGGCGAAGATGGATGTGGTGAGGCGTCGAAATCTTTTCACCAATGGCTCAATTATGACTCCATGCGCTGTCTGCTTTGTCCAGACAAGGTCGCTGTATGGCGCGTGAGGAAGACAAATTTGAGACTGAGTGCTTTGGCCACAACGACACTGATTGACAATGGGCTATTGACATTGCGCGAAGTAAAGCTGTAGTCATCCCCCTTCAATATCCAGTCCCCCGTGTCTATACTAATAGTTAGCAGAATCAAACATAGAGATTGGTATATCGACGAAGGAGCCAGCAACCCGCTCTCTGGAGCCGTGGCCTCCATCACCCTCACCCTCGTCAACACCTGGATCAGCACGCACACCTACATTGAAAACCTGGCGAAGCTCCGTCACCAGAAGCCTAGTTCCAAGTCTGAGGACTCTCAGTCCGAACCGCAACCAGAAATCCCGGATTTGGAGAGTCTACCTGTACAGTTCCCAGTCCAGGCAGCAATGTCGTATCCCCCGGAGATTCTCGAGTCGATGGCGTATAGGATGGCCTCGAAGACGCTCCCCAGTAAAAGGGAGCGTGCAAAGCGAGAGAAGATGCAGTCCGGGACTCCCGGTTTGAAGGTCCAGAGGTCGAAATCCGCTGCCAGTAGTGCATCACGCAGAAAGAAGCACGGCAAGGTGTCTGAGGCTGCTATTCAGACAGAGCGGTTTACTGTCTCTATCATTAGCATCGGCTTCAAGGGTATGTTCTTCCGGAAGGTAGCGCGCGTTTTTGGCAAAGCTGACAACTCGGTAGCTCCTATTGGGTTCTTTTATAACCTAGCGAATGGCTTCAATAATGCCCCAAGCTTCATTCTTCACGATGAGACAGTGAGGAGGAGGGACAAAATTACCGGTTTTGGGAGTGGAGTCAAAGTCGCTGCGAAGGTTAGTTGGCCTCTGTCTATCATATGAATGACCAGATGGTGTGGGTGTTTCTTACCAGTACTGATTTCCACCAGGGGTTTGTGTACAACATTTTCGACGGCTTCACAGGTATCGTCACACATCCCTATCGAGATGCCAAGAAGCAAGGGGTGAAAGGTTTCGGCAAAGGCGTGGGCAGAGGATTCGGTGGTCTCGTCTTCAAGTCCACGGCTGCGGTCGTCGGACTTCCGGGGTACACTCTCAAAGGCGTCGAGAAGCAGATGGAGAAGCGCTTCGACCGGGATCTGAAGGCGAAGATCTTGGAAGTCAGGATGAGGCAGGGACTGGCGGCTTTCGAGCGAGCCAGCGATGCGGAGAAGCAGGAGATCTTGAAAAGATGGAAGGAGTATGGCGTTGAATGAGTTCGCGACCGGGGGTTTGCAAAAGGATCATAATTGCAATTCCTACAAGAGCCAAAAGTTAGAGAGAAGGTAGCAGATCTCGCCCACCATAATATAATGAAGCGATGCTGCAAAGCTCAACGCATGACCAACTCGAAGCTTGGGGTGAGAGGAACAGCACCCACACGGCAAACACGGCCATCATCTCCATCCTCGTCCTCATCCCACTTGCGTTGGGGACTGTGCTCAACGTGATCTACCTCCATCTCGTCGTTAACCTCCTCCTCATCCTCGTCCTCCATCTCCTCGTCCCCACCCTCCTCATCATCTTCATCGTCTTCGTGACTGTCCGAATCAGAAGCTGACACCAGACCGTCGTCCTCGGGCTCCCAGCCCTCCCCAGCGCGCCAACCATCACCCTCTTCCCAAGCACCCACGCCCATCCCGGTCGTCGCCGTCCAAACAGTACTAATGTAGCTTCTGACCGAGACCTCCCCCTCGTATCTCTCCTCCCTCTTTCCCATCATCTGCATCTCCTCCACAGCCTGCCTCCTCCTCGCTCTCATGCGCCTCTCTTTTACCACTTTCCTCTTCCGCCTATTCCTCTCTGTCTTCCTCTCCCTCTTCTCAGCCTTCTGGCTCTTCTCATCGTCTCTTATGTTCTTCGATCTTCTCTGTCGACGCCGAGCTGGCCCACTCTCGTCCGCTATTCATTTAGTCAATTTTGATAATGCAAAGATGGTAGTAGAGTAGGGGGGTGAGAGGTCAGGTGCGGGCAAAGAGTAGAAGGTGTAGTGAAGACGGATGAGGGGATGATGCAGGATCTAATGCTTACGGCCGGCAGCCCGCTCTCGTTTCTTTGCCTTCTCCTTCTTCGCCCTCAACTCGGTCCTCTTTCCCGACCGCTCAGAGGGCAGGTCGATCTTCTTTTCCTTCTTCTCCTCCTCCTCCAGTACTTGGTTAGCTTTCAATCTAAATGGTTTATGTGATTCATGACTTCTGAAGGACCAGCATAAAATGAATACTTTCCATCAATGAAGATCGCTCTAGGAGTAGAGAGAGAAGAATAACTCACGCGCTGCTCCGTTAGAGGCATAGGTTTGAGATATCCTTTCGTCTGTTAGAATATCAAAAGGCTTGGGTCTGAGTTTTTGAGCACTCAGTTAGGTTCTTGTTCGATGGGGAAGAAAAATAAAAAAAGGAAGAAGGGTCAAGATCTGGAAAGACATTTATATGCCAAGCAAGGCTCCAACAGACTTGAATAATAAATAATCGCACTATATGAACAAATTACTTTAGAATATCTTCCAAAGATATGTCTAGACTCCTAGTTTTAGAGCTCTTTCTGGATCTATCGTACTTATTGTAAGCTATTATCATATTTCGATAGTTGAGACAGAAGGAAATTAGGGATTTATGTTGGGATTTATGTTGGCCTTAAATACCTCCTCCTTCTTCTTTGCATTACTTCAATTAACGATGTTCGTAAAGAACCGGACGAGTCGTAGGGCCCTTTAGGAGCTGGCTGGCTATGCTACTTGCGTGTTGGAATCAGCCGTCTTGGAGGAAAGCAATATCAAAAGGATGCTTAAATCAACGACAATGACAGCGACAACGACAACGGCAACAACAAGGGCGACGACAACGACAACAATGGGTGCTGTAGCATGGATAGCAATCGTTGCCACGTGCCTTTTCGCGCTCCCCTTCGCCTTGGCCGCCTAGGGCTTGAGCGAACGCCTTCGCCGGCCCCCGGCCCCTTTGAGCTGAAGGGTCTACAACGTCAAGCCACTGTAACCGAGATGCAGAACAAAATCTCGCTCCACTAGGAAACGATCTTGAATAAATTGGCCAAACGACTAGAATAAGTAACCTAAAAGCAATATAGCACGAGAAACCGAATGCGCGTGACCGTGTAGCGCGGTGCACCTGGAAACTCTCGCATCTCCCTTAATGCCCAAGATGAACGGGGTTTGCATGAAGGGTGATGCATATAAGAGGCTGAAGGCTTGCAACAGCCGTTGATGGACGCTAAAACCACACAGGGTATGACAATACCTCGTTAGTTACTGGTTTACCTAGTTACGGGACTCGGTGGTTAGATGACTTGTGGCAGCTTGTAAGGACCTCGTGTTCTTATAAAGTTGATACTCGCCGTCTACCGTTGGCCCCGCCAATTTCCCGAATTCTTTGACAAAGATCTCAAAACCCCCGCCCTCTCTCCTACTTTATTTAGGGAAAATCTTCACGATATCGATGCCGAAATCATGGAAGGAAGTCGGGTAGAATTCGCAGACAGACTGGGCAAGCCTCGGATTAGGGATAATCCAGAACCGCTTCTGTGACTGTACCCGGCACTATACGTGGGTATAAGAAAAACAACGACAACGACAACATCAGCGACAACAACAACAGCAACGACGACGGCAACGACAACAAAAAAGAATATTCACTAGAAAGTACCTAAAAGATCCTTCGCTAGAGGAGCAGGAGGGCGGGCAGCCCCGGGACCCGATCGTCCGGCTCTTCCCACTCCATAGCAGCCCTTTGATTCATTCCTTCGGCCGCTTTGATTAGTAGCATGTATGCATGACGACAACCTACAAAGAATTCGTTTCCCTCATCAGCAGACAATGGCTTATCAAAGCGTTGACTAGTGTCCGATATGGAATTAGCAATGCTTCCAAACAGAGTAACGAGCGCTCGATTCGACGCTACTCCGGTCGCTCGCAAAAGTGATTATAGGAATTTACATAAAGCTGAACTTATACCCATCCGTCACCCCCCACAGAGGACCGCGCTCCGTGATCACGGAATTTGCAATTGCCGTATACATTGTTCCAAAATCCTGGCAGCACACGACACTCCGGAGTCACCCCCGCTCGCCTTTGCATGATGAACAGCCACCGATCGCTAGTATGCCCGCGCGTTAGATCAAGAGAGCATTGATGTAGGAGGGCCTATGAGTGGCGAGTTGCGAAGGTTACAGTCGCCCGGCACGGAATAGGACGTCACGACCCGGGAGTGCGAGGGCTCGACGCATCCTGGGCGTCCATGCCAACGAGGGGGGGGGGGGGGGCGGCACGGCAAGCGCGGCTCAAGCTGGACAGGTGTTTAGCCGTCCGAGGAATCGGTTAAAGGTGAGATGTTACCGCAGTATTGCGTACGAGACGGGCTTGGTGCTATGAGAAGATCTGGTTGACCAGATATGAAACCTGTAAACTCGGATACTATTGGTGGAAGCGCTATATTCTGCATTCAGCAGTGTGCTCGTCCCAGCCGAAGTTGGACAGTATTCAATGCTGGACCTTCAATCCATAGAGAACTAAAAGACAGGTAGAGAATGCCAGCTGCGAAAGTAGCTGGGATGAGCAAATTCCTTTTTCGAATATATAAAGGGCCATTCTTAACAAGGTGCTAGGTGAGGCCGCGAACAACCTTTCTTGGACCAAAGTGGGACAGCAAGGACAATTATCAAATGATTTCAATGGAAAGCTTTTGATTAGAAAGAGATTAAAATGACCATCTGTTCGTCAATATCTCCGAGGCCGCCTTCATTCGTGTGCACGACACTAACATCGCAAGCTATATCGAAGTAAGTCCACAACATGTATTGTATCGGCGGATCGATCCCCCTCCATTCGCCTTGAAAATATGCTTCAAGATATCTAGATGACTTCAGATTCGATAGAAATCTCCCCGAGAGCAAAGCAAGTAAGGAGTTGTACGGTTTCTTCTCCACAGCACAGCAAATTCGCAAAGGACTTTCCTCTCTCGTGAGAAAATGCGAGGACCAATATACGCACTTGCAATACTTCTTCTAGCATGTTACATGACAGGGAGCTTCCCAGGATATCGAGACTCAGATGGCCATCGGAAACTGGAATCAAGTCCTGCATCTGGCCAGGTAATACAGCGCACACTCACGCTGCTGGTCTTGATGTTTCAACCTCGATTCACTAATCTCTGCAGCATCTCGTTTGACTCGCATACCAGAGAAATCACTTTTATAAGCTATAGCAGCAACGCTTGTGGCTCATGTAACTTGGAGAGGGGAAGATTCAGCGAAGTGAAGTGTGATAAGTGCAGTGTCGTTGAAGGAGACATCCGTTTCCGCTTAGTCATTGTAGTTGTCTTAGGTAATCCGGCATCTCCTCACCTGCAGGTACGGTTGATGCACGTGACTGGCAACATCCAAGCCTCGATCCCTCCACAGAAACCAACAGATCAAAAAGAACTCACACATGTCTAATGGACATGAATTCGACCTAATACGATGTTGATATTCTGCATTAGACATGGAAGGCGCCTAAGCTGATTTCTGTTTAAGGGGGGGACATCTTTCTTTAAAAACGATCCTCCTTCAGATTGCATCTGGCTCTCCACGGGATTATCGAGAATCTGTATTCTTCATCTAAAGCAAACTCTCCTTGATATTGTTTGTTGTTTTCTCAAAAAAAAAGGTTTTTGTTCCCTAGCAAACCTCACGGTTCCTCGCTCATTCTTCACAATCTTAATTTCATCCATTTTCGAGCGAGTCCCACTCCTATCAATCTTTCTACAAGTGTTTCTTGATATCTAGTATTTGGGCCACCAGCTTCGACATAGCAGAAGTCCCTGAGCCTGACTTGGCAAGCGAGGCCCCACAGCAACAAATCATTCAAAATCATTTCTCATTTATCGCGGGGTCTTCGCAAGTGGGTCTACAACCTCTATCACCTTTCATATTAGGTCAGTCACTGATTCCAGTGGAGAATTATGAAGGAAAGAGTGGTGCGGACAATCAAAGGCACTTCCATTGGCTGCATTGATGGCACAGCTTTACACTGATGAACTGAGTGGTTATAAGTTACTGCGATCTTGCTCCAAGGAATATTCACAAAAGTCGTTGCACTCTTCGATTGGGAACTGTCTGGCTATTACCCGGAGTATTGGGAATGTGTTAAAGCCCTCTAGCTGCCCCTCAAGGAAAGTAGCTGGATCAAGGAGAGAGTCGTGGACCAGGTTCTGCAAAGTTATTTCACGAAAATGATGATTGTTTGGCATACGAAAGATGTCATCTGGTAAAACACTGAATAAACTTTGCTCGAAGAATTGCAGAACATCATCAATTGCTTCTGGAACATTACACCAAAGGTCCAGCCCGGGAAGAGAATGTCTGAACAGGCGTTGCCAAGCATGATTTGTCCGGACCTGGTCAAACGGGACACCGTACTGCACTGTGCCGAGCCGAACCATGCGAATGTGGCCCGAGCTCGAGCTTCCCCGCAATGGCAGTGATTAGAAATGGAATACCCATAAATAAACTCACCAACCGCTGCAGCCAACGCCACCTTCGTCTTCAGTACCATGCCGTGAGCGATATTTACCATGTTGTTTCTACGACCTCTTGTTAAACGCGGCTGTCGCGGTCTGCGCATCCGTCAGATACGAGGACTGGCCACAGCGGCCGATCCCACTGTCAATCAATCGCGCGAACACACACATCATACCACCGGCGACCACGTCAAGATTGTCGAGGTCGGGCCTCGAGATGGATTGCAGAATGAGAAGAAGACGATCCCTTTGGCGACGAAGATAGACTTGATTGAGCGGCTCGCAAAGACTGGGTTGACAGACATCGAAGCTGGCTCCTTCGTTGCTCCCAAATGGGTCCCTCAGGTAAGCCTGCCCACCCCACCCAGAGGAAGTGGCATGGCACTGATGACTTGAGCCTTTCAGATGGCAGACTCGGATGGGATCCTCGAGCATATTCTCAAGCTTCCATCGGAAAGTCAGAAACCAATAGCCTATTCATTTCTCGCTCCCAATGCCCGGGGGCTTGAGAACGCAATGTCAATCCTACGAAAGTACCCCACGGCTTTCAATACCTTCGAATCGCAGCCCCAATCACCACTCGGATCTACTCAATCACCTACGCCAGGTGAAACTGCGAAAAGTCCGGCACAAAATAAGCCTTACATTGAAATGTCCGTTTTTGCCGCCGCCACAGAAAGCTTTACGCAAAAGAATTTGAACTGCGATATTGAGACTTCATTATTGCGATTTAAAGATGTGATCCTAGGCGCCAAGGCGGCTGGCCTGCGAGTACGGGCATACATTTCCGTAGCGTTAGGGTGTCCTTTTGAAGGCCGAGACGTCGACCCTCGGCGTGTAGCTGAGATAGCTACTGATCTCCTTGAGATGGGAGCGGACGAAATTGATATTGGAGACACAACAGGAATGGGAACAGCACCCAGCACCAGAAATTTATTGAAGGCGATGCAGGCAGCAGGCATACGAAATGAGGATATAGCTATGCATTTCCATGACACATATGGCCAGGCGCTCGTCAATACAATTGTGAGTTTGGAACATGGGATCCGGACGTTTGATTCTAGTGTTGGGGGTCTTGGTGGCTGCCCGTATAGTCCCGGAGCAACAGGAAATGTGGCAACGGAGGACGTGCTATATTTCCTAGACAGTCTAGGGATGAAAACAGGTGTGGATTTGGATGCGATGGCTGAGATTGGGGAGTGGATTACTGGAGAGATTGGGAAGCCCAATGCCAGTAGTGCTGGGAAGGCAATCATGGGAAGGAGGAGACGAAGTCTATGAGTCCATATCTAGACGAAATCTATTACACAAGAGCAAAAGGTCCGGAACAAAGTTGAAGTTACTACACAGTACCTTGGATAGATCACTGATAATCGACTACCTAGGGGAATAATTGCGTAGGTAGGCACAACACTGGTACCAGTGCACATTCGATCATTGACCATAGAGAGAATATGAACTCGAAGAGATTGCAATAATATAGTAAAATCGAAAGATAATAGCTCGCATAGCAAATAAATTCAAAGAACGCCCCGTCGAAAGCCAAGACCTGGATCGCACGTGATGGTGAGGTGAGGATGATTCGCTTATCTCGTTCAAGCTAGCTCCATCAGTGGAATCAAGTATACTGTGCTCCGTACAGCTCTCCAACCTCGCACTCCGCGCCTAACGTCTCGCTCCTCAACACTGCTCTGCGATTGTTGGAGCTGACTCGAAGCTGAAGCTCGCCATTGCCACGATCTACCTACGCCCTCCGCGCCGCCATCATGGGAGACCCCCGAGAGTCGTCGTCCTATAGCGTCACGCCCAGAATCCGATACAATACCATTGGGGGCGTGAACGGTCCCTTGGTTATCTTGGAGAATGTGAGTTTGGGAAGATGGTGATTCAAGGGGAGCGAAGGATGCTGATGGGGCAATAGGTCAAATTCCCCCGATACAATGAGATTGTTACTTTGACGCTGCCCGATGGCAGCGAGAGGTCGGGGCAGGTACTTGAAGCTAGAGGTAAGCGGAGTCCTTCAATGGCTTTGATATGCTATGCGCTGACTTGAGACCTGGATAGGAACTCGTGCGGTGGTGCAGGTATAATGCCTTGGCTCGGTGGAGAATTATCACGATATTGACAGCGATTAGGTGTTTGAAGGCACATCTGGCATTGATGTGAAGAAGGTAAATGATACAGGATACAACAGGGAGCTGCGCAAAAGCTGATGGTCATATAGTCGAAAGTTGAGTTTACAGGACACAGTCTGAAGCTCGGTGTTTCCGAGGATATGTTGGGACGTATCTTCGATGGATCAGGAAGGGCAATTGATAAGGGTCCCAAAGTCCTCGCGGAGGATTACCTGGACATCAACGGCAGTCCCATCAACCCTTACTCTCGAGTAAGTCGCCTGCTATATAGAAACACGGGATGTGCTAAGAAGAACAGGTCTACCCCGAAGAGATGATCTCAACGGGTATCTCTGCCATCGATACCATGAACTCCATTGCCCGTGGACAGAAAATTCCCATCTTCTCCGCTTCGGGTCTACCACATAACGAGATCGCCGCTCAGATCTGTCGACAAGCTGGTCTGGTCCAGAAGCAGGGTGTTACGAACAAGGGTGTGCATGATGGACATGAGGAGAACTTCTCGATCGTTTTCGCGGCCATGGGTGTTAACTTGGAAACCGCAAGATTCTTCACAAGAGATTTCGAGGAGAACGGCTCTCTGGAGCGTACCACACTGTTCTTGAACTTGGCCAATGACCCAACGTACGTCTAGCCACTTCGATTATCGGACCATGCTAACATCTCTCAGGATCGAACGTATCATTACCCCTCGTCTCGCGCTTACTACTGCTGAATATTATGCCTACCAGCTGGAGAAGCACGTCTTGGTCATTCTTACTGATTTGACCGCATACTGCGATGCTCTCCGTGAAGTTTCCGCAGCGCGTGAAGAAGTGCCCGGTCGTCGTGGTTACCCCGGTTATATGTACACTGATCTGTCGACCATCTACGAGCGTGCGGGTCGTGTTGAGGGACGGAATGGATCGATCACTCAAATTCCCATCCTGACCATGCCTAATGACGATATCACGCATCCCATTCCTGACTTGACGGGTTACATCACGGAAGGTCAAATCTTCATTGATCGTCAGCTCTACAACCGGGGTATCTACCCCCCGATTAACGTCCTGCCATCGCTCTCCCGTCTCATGAAGTCTGCTATCGGCGAGGGACATACGCGGAAGGACCACGGCGATGTTTCCAACCAGCTGTACGCCAAATACGCCATCGGTCGTGACGCCGCGGCGATGAAGGCGGTGGTCGGTGAGGAAGCGCTGTCGTCGGAGGACAAGCTCTCCCTGGAGTTCTTGGAGAAGTTCGAGCGCACGTTCATCTCGCAATCGGCGTACGAATCACGAACCATCTACGAGTCTCTCGACCAGGCATGGAGCCTGCTGCGGATCTACCCCAAGGAACTGCTCAACCGAATCCCACAGAAGGTGCTTGCTGAATTCTACCAGCGGGCGGATCGGAAGGGCAAGGGACGTGCGGGGAACAAGGACACCCGGGATAATGCCGAGGAGAATGGCAAGCCGAAGGGGAACGAGGAGAACCTGATTGATGCGTGAGAATAGATAAATTGGGGGATGAGGATGAAAGCTGCTGGGGACACGGATCAGGATGAGAGGGACTAGGACGGGGGAAGTGGTTTCTGATGATATATATACATATGCCCTTGGCAAACGAGGGCGAAGTAGTTCTGCTTCGGCATGAGGAGCGCGTATTCTGCTGTAAGTAGCGTATTTCTGGGGGAGTGAGTGGACTGTAGAAGAAGAATGAATGTACGCTGCATGGGTGGTTCAAGCCTTGCGGACGCTGTGCCAATGTGCCAAGTTCGGTGGTGAGAAAGCCCGGGTTCGGGTCAACTCCGGCCTAGAGTAGAGCCGAGGTTCGGCGCGTGGAGCTGTGAGTGGTGGGCGAATATACGTATATTGCATAAGTTGTATCGTCCTGCACTGCACCAGGAACTGATCTACGCTCCCCGGCGGGGTTCCCCGCATCTGGGGCCGAGCAGGGAGAGATGTCAGTGGCCGGCACTTCACGTCAGATGGATATATCCAGGGAAGATAGGTAGGTAAGGTAGGTAAGGTAGTTGCAGATGAGGTCGATCGATGGTCGAGGGGACAAGACATGACAAAGGACCGGTTTGGAGCTACGGACGGGGCGGGGAGTTTGTACGAGGGGTTTGGGTTTGGGGGAAGGGTTTAGTTGGGCTATAAAAGAGAGAGGGATGGTCGCTTTACTGGAGATAGTCTGGTGAGCTGGTGCGTCTATCCTCTTCCTCTTCCTCTTTCTCTTCCTCTTCCTCCTCCTCTCCATCTCCCTCTTCCTCCTCTCCTCACCCCCTCACAATGTTGTGGCAAGCCTCGTCCTCCATCACGGCCGCCCTCCTGGTCTCCCTCGCATCCGCCACGCCCCAGATCCCCGGCCAAGTGCTCACCGGCACCGTAGGCAATGCCACCATCGCCGGGAACCCCAGGGGCCCCGACGTGCACGGCAAATACGAGATCCGGGGCCCCGGCATCCGCGCGCTGTTCGTGCCATACGGGGCGGCCATCGCGAACCTCTTCCTCAACGACACGGCCGGCATCGAGCGCGACGTCGTGGGCGGCTTCGACAACGCCAGCTACTACACCGTCGACCGCCAGCACCCGCACTTCGGCGCCGTGCCGGGCCGCTACGCCAACCGCATCCGCAATTCCAGCTTCGAGATCGATGGCCAGACGTTCCATGTGCTGCCGAATGAGAACCCCGAGCCGGGCAGCCCCAAGGGCGTCGATACGCTGCATGGCGGGCCTGATGGCTGGGATTGGCGCAATTGGACGGTGGTCGCCCATACGGAGGACAGTATCACCTTCAGCCTCACGGATCCGGATGGCGATCAGGGATTCCCGGGGGAGGTCGTGAGTTATGTGACGTATACGCTGGGCAATATGACTTGGGATCTGAGGATGGTGGCTGTGCCGACAGAGAAGAAGACGCCGATTATGTTGAGTTCGCATGTAAGTGTCACTCGAGGGGGGTGTTTGGTTGGAGATATCACATATGCCTCTATATCCATATACATACATACATATACATACATACATGTGCAGATTTCAATGGCTAACACATATCCAGACATACTGGAACCTCGACGGCTTCGCCAATAACGAGACGGCCCTCGCTCTCAATCACTCCCTCTGGCTCCCCTACGGCGGCCAGCGCGTCGGCACCGACCCGATCCTCATCCCAACCGGCGACATCCTCGCCAACGCGCCGCAATCCGTGAACGATTTCTGGACCGCGCCCAAGCAGCTCGGCGCCAACTTCACGAACCCGGCGCTGCTGGGCAACTGCGGCGCGAACTGCACCGGCTACGACACCTGTTTCTTGACGAACCGCCAGCAGCCCTACGATTGGCGGCAGGCGGGCCCGGTGGCGCGCCTGCGCAGCGCGTGGAGCGGCATCCAGGTCGATGTCTTTACGGACCAAGAGGCTTTCCAGGTGTATTCGTGCGGTGGGATGAATGGTGGGTCCCCTTCTTGCATCTGGCTAAAAAATAAAGCAAGACGGACATTGGACCAGAAGAAGAACCCCTAGGCTAACACGGCGAGCATAGGATCGATGGCGCTCAAGTCAACGCAGGGCCTGTTCAATGTTACGGAGCGGCCGCGCGTAATCGAGCAGTACGGCTGCGTGGTCATGGAGGTCGAGGACTGGATCGATGGCATTAACCAGCCGCAGTGGGGACGGCGGGAGAAGCAGATCTACGGGCCCGGCGGCGACCCCTACGTCTTGCAGGCGAGCTATAAGTTCAGCCTGAACAGCACGGCCGTGGGCTTGCTGGGCCCGGGCAGTGGATAGGTTCGTGCGCGCTGCATTAATTAATATGGTGGCGGGCGTTGGAGTAGGGGAGCTGTTCAAGTTCGGACGGCTGCTATTAAAAGATCAAGAAAGCACTTCTAATAATATGCGACGCTTCCTGCAAACTCTAATGCGACGTATGGGCCTCGATAGACCCGTTTTTTGACTATTTTCTCGCTGTGCGAAAAGCAAGGGTTCTATGCAGGCGCAAGGAGCTTTGAAATGAGTTCCGAAAAGAGAAATAATAATACATACATAATCGTGATGAATTATTTTGTGTCCCTATTGTACCACTGTGAAAAACTCAGAACCTCCCATCCGTACTTTGTAAAGCGAGACATGCAAAAAAGGAGAGAGAGAGAGAGAGAGAGAGAGAGAGAGAGAGATACCAAAAATAGTAAACGAACACACAGTGAAACTACGCTTATTATTAGCAAGAGCGGGTTGCTACATCAACCCCAGTAGTAGTGCCAAGGAAAGAAAGAAAGAACTCAACGACGACGTTATCGCCTAACCATTACATTACATTACTCCGCAAGATGCTGATCAAGAGGAAAAAGCTTGATATCATCAGAAAAACAAGTCGAATGAGTTTTACTATATGACAACCCGATGGTTTGGTTAAGACATTGATGAAAGGCTGTCACAGGGACGACGAGCTATAGCAAGACAAGACAGGATGCTTGATATTTATGTTTGGGAGGGAGGGGAGGCTTCCTTAGCAACGGGAGGGAGTATTCTGTGGATTTTCTTTCAGAGGATCAGTGCCTGGAGAACAAACATATTCGGCGGTTCGATGGGCTGAAGCTGTCTGTGCTTGTGGCTGGCTGTTGGATGATCGAGGGGTAGAGGCTTGGTGGGAAGTAGTTGCGCACTGGAAGCCGTGGGATGAACTGGACTTCAGCGAGGCACTCGAGAAGCAAGCAAAGATACTGGAAATACTGTGGCAATGAAGCTACAATATCCATGGCCACGACTCGGCTCGCATGGTCTACCCGACCCGACCCGACCCGACCCGATATCTCTTCCCCCCCCACTGTTGTCCGGGGTATCATTGAGAAACCATTTCCCCCGACCTCCATAACCGAGGTCCGCTAGAGCTCCAAAACGGGAATCGTTGAAATGATGGAGCATCATCCTCGCCGAGTCTGACTCGCAAACAATAAACAATAATATTCCTCTGCGTCGATCGATTGTTTATTCGCAGTCTGCGTTCTGCATTCTGCACCAAGTACATATCCCACTAGTCGGCGGCCTCCCTTGCGTCCCACTTCCCCCCCCCCCCCCCCCCCCCCCATCACCGCCTCTCTCTTCGATCATCTCGATTCTCGACCACCCCCCCGAATCCCCCGAATCCTCCTCCGCCGTGCCATGAGTATCTTCTCGCTGGCATCTTCGTCTCTCAACTCTCAAGATGGATGGAAAGTTGGAGGAAGCCGTCAACGGCGGTCATGAACGGTCTGTCGACGAGAACAGCGGCCACAGTGGCCATGCGCAGGAGACGCCCTTGATGGATCGGCCACTGCCCGGATTCTGGTCGCCTTACCTGGCCGCCGAGCGCAAGATCTGGACCAAGATGTTCATCGCCTTCATCGTCCTCCTGGTCGCCATCATCATGGGCATCCTGTCCCTCTACTGGGGCGCCGACCACTCGCTCCAGTTCAACATGCCCGTCCTCACTGTTGCGCTCATCGACTTCGACAATGGCGAGGTTGGACCCTTCCTGCAGCAGATGGGCGCCGCCGCTCGGGCAGCCAACCCTAAGAAGACCCTGGGATATGTCTCGCAGCCGGGCTCGAAATACAACTATTCCAACGACGAGGTCCGCCGCGCGCTCCAGCACGAGGATTTCTGGTTCGCCGTCGTCGCCCAGGCCAATGCCACCACGGCCATGAACCACGCCTACGACGTCGGGAACTCCAGCTACGACCCGACCGGCGCGGTCCACGTGTATTACGAGGAGGGCCGGAATGCCCTGACCATCGACGAGATCGGCTACCCGGTCCTGCTCGATTTCCTGACCGACTTCGTCATGTCGTTCACCAAGCAGAAGCAGCAGTCGTTGGCGGCGTCCAACGCGGGCAATGCTGCGGCGTTGGCGCGGCAGGCGGACAATCCGATTCCTGTCGCGTATACCCTCTTCAACACGGCGCCGGACACGCCCAGTACCGCAGAGGCCGCGACGGAGATCGGGACAATCTGTAAGATGGCCCCCCTCGGCTGCTCTGCTCCTCCCTGTCGTCTCCTTGCTGACCGCTCACGCTCACAGATCTGATCATCATCTCCTTCCTCTCGATCCTCATGTTCAACAGCCTCAACGAGGCCATGATGGGCAAGGTCCCGACGGTGCGCTACTACGTGTACCGCATGACGCTCTTCCCCGTGGTGTACTTCTTCTTCTCGCTGCTGTACCTGGCGCTCTCGTGCGCCTGGAAGATCCGCTTCGACAAGTTCTACGGCAGCTCCGGGTACGTCATCTACTGGATGCTATCCTGGATCGCGATGCTCGCGTTCGGGCTGGCCGTCGAGAACGTCAACAACGTGCTGGGCCCGCCCTTCACGCCCTTCTTCTTCGTCTTCTGGGTCATCAGCAACGTCGCCACGGGCTTCTTCCCCATCGAGCTCCTGAGCAACTTCTACCGCTGGGGCCTGGCCTGGCCGCTGCGCCACGTCCTCATCGGCGCCAAGGCCATCCTCTTCGGCACCAAGGACCTGCTCGGTCTGAACTTTGGCGTCCTGATCGCTTGGGTCGCCGTCTCGCTCGCCCTGCAGCCCTTCACCATCTGGATGCAGATGCGGCGCCGCCGCGCTGCCGTCGAGGCCAACAGACGCCAGGTTCTGGAACGCGTGTATGGCAAGACGGAGGAGGAGGCAGAAAAGTGTTAAGGCTAATGTGAATGGTGTAATGCATTAATGGTTTTTATCATCTTTTAACGTCCAGATGTCCACGCGTCTCGTCTCGTTCGAAGAAAACTCTCTTCTCCGTGGGGCCTCCATCCAGTGGGACAGCTTGCTTATGTATATACACATACCACCCCGGGCAGAAAGAAAGAGAGAGGGGGGTGCGGCTCTTCACACCACCACAACTGCTGGCCAGAGCAAGAGACGCAAGACCAGATCAGATCAGATCCCGAGACTGGCACGACTCGAATCGAATCGATATGAGTGAACGAAACGATCAGCACATGAATCCCCATACGTACATTCAAAGATTAATATATATTTGTCTAATATGAAAATAAAAATAAAAATATATATACCCTTCTTATAAAGAAAATCTGCGAGTGGTTTTTTCCTTCTACGTAAGGTAGTGAGTGGATAAGTGAGTGAGTGAACACAAGCCCCTGAATCCTTAATCAATTAAGCGATGTCTTCCTTCCTTCCTTCCTTCCTTCCTTACTTCTCTATACAAACTCCTCACACCTCCAAATTTTTCCTTTCTCACCTTCCAATCTAATCCAATCCAATCCAATCCAATCAAGCTATCCTCCCTATCCATCCATCCATCCAAACTAAATAACTCGCCTTTCTTTCCGGTTAATTAACCCTCTTATAATCTTCAGTGCCAGTGTGCCACTCCCAACACCATATCTCAATCCCTCACCTCCTCCTCCTCCTCCCCCCCC